>NW_023260061.1:0-63044 GCF_009762535.1 Notolabrus celidotus
ACTGAACCTCTGAAGGTGATTCTGCTGTCTGAAGAAGATTGCTCCTTTTCTTCTGCT
This sequence comes from Notolabrus celidotus, assembly GCF_009762535.1. NCBI lineage: Eukaryota > Metazoa > Chordata > Actinopteri > Labriformes > Labridae > Notolabrus > Notolabrus celidotus. The sequence goes on from NW_023260061.1 coordinate 58, forward strand.
GCTAACATTTGTACTACACATCTGTGTACCTGTGTTATCAAGGTGGAAGCCTCAACAGAATCAAAGAGACACATTTTTACTGCAATGATTACAAACAGACTCTATTTAACCTCCATCCTCTTAAAACTGGAGGAGAAATATCCTAATCTACCTAATCTAAATTAACAGCAGGTCTACACAGTACTCTATGTTCTATTATCAACAAAGACCCAACATCAAGACCGGATCAGATCCAGTCTCATCTTACAGACAGGACTCGGTCTGATCTCATCTTAATCCACCATGAGCAGAGCACTTTGCAGCATTTAGCAAGTTACAGTGGCAAGGACAAACTTCCTTTAACAGGCAGAAACCTCCAGCAGGACCAGACTCATGTTAGACACACATCTGCTGAGACCGTGTTGGAGAGAGGGATAGAGGGAGGTGAAGAGAGAGAGAGAGATGATAGTGGGGAGACGGATAGTAGTAGTTGTAGCAGCTGGAGTCTGGACAACGTCCACAGCAGCAGAGATCCAGAGGAACCTATGAGACAAGGGAGCTCAGGGACTCCAGAAAGGTCTAAGAAAAGAGAGAAGAGAGGGAGACCAGAAGAAAGAAAAAGAGGAGAATAAACGGGGAAGGAATGAAAGAAGGAAAGGACGGGGTAAGAAAAGGAGACATAAAGGATGAAGAAACATGGAGAGAAAGAAAGAAAATGAAACTAAGAGGAAAGAAAGAAAGAAAGAAAAGGAATGAAAGAAAGAGAACAAAAAGGAATCTACAGCAGAGATCCAGAGGAACCTACGAGACAAGGGAGCTCAGGGACTCCAGAAAGGTCTATGGTTAGTAACTTTAATGGGACAGGAAGAGCTAAAGTGAGAGACAGGCAGAGAGAGGAGAGAGAGGGAAAGACAGGATCCCAGTGTGTCAGTCTAAGCCTATAGCAGCATAACTAAGACCTGGTCCAAGCCTGATCCAGCTCTCACTATAAGCTTTATCAAAAAGGAAAGTTTGAAGCCTACTCTTAAAAGTAGAGAGGGTGTCTGCCTCCCGGACCCTGACTGGTAGATGATTCCAAAGGAGAGGGGCCTGATAACTGAAGGCTCTACCTCCCATACTACTTTTAGAGACAAAATGCTTCTGGTTAATTGCATGAGCTTAGAATATTGTAGGCTTTTCTTGTGTCCTTGTTGGGTACGTTTTTAAATCATCTGAAGATGAATTTGAAGCATCCAGTTCAAGCTTGTTTCCTTCTCCACTCAGCTGTCCGGTCTAAATATAGACTCGGCCCTTGCCGCAGTTTCAGGAACACCACGGTGACGTGACGGTGAGCGATGGACTCGTGTCTCTGCTGAATCCTTGTCTGCTCTTTAATAACACTCAGAAGTTTTCCGAGCAGCGTGTGTCTCTGTGACTGATATCATGCAGGTCAGAAGTTGTTGTAATTTCTTGTTTAGTCTCTGCCAAGTCACCCCGCCGCTCCAGCTCTGTTCCTGTCAGGAAGACAAATCACTCAGCTGATTTCAGAGCAGCACGCCTCCGATGGGACGCGAGTCATTTAGGTAACAAATTGTCCCGATTACTCTCCAGATTGCAGCCGGAGTGACTCTCAGTCTGAGAGTCGAGGCTGAGGCGACAACGTGAGGATGTTTTTAATAACACCTCCTGAGCTTTGACAAACATCCCGTCAGCGTCACTCTCCAGTTTACAATGACGCTCAGGGCCTCATGGAAACTACCAGGCTCCGTTTTAAATGTTTGGACGATGACTGACCTTCATGAACTTTGTGGAAAGACTTCATAGACTCAGACCTTAATTTCAGCAGCCACATTAAGACAATCACAAAGTCCGCCTACTATCACCTTCAGAATATATCAATTAAAGGACTCATGTCTCAGCAGGATGCAGAAAAACTCCTCCATGCATTTATCTTTAGCAGACTAGACTACTGTAACGGGGTCTTTACAGGACTCCCTAAAGAGTCCATCAGACGGCTGCAGCTCATACAGAATGCTGCTGCTCGAGTCCTAACAAAGACCAACAAAGTAGACCACATCACTCCAGTTCTTAGATCCCTACACTGGCTTCCTGTCTGTCAGAGAATAGACTTTAAAATCCTGCTGATGGTTTATAAAGCCCTGAATGGTTTAGGCTGATCTGCTGCTACTTTATGAACCACCTGGACCTCTGAGGTCATCAGGTCCTGGTCTGCTTTCAGTCCCTAGAGTCAGAAGGAAACATGGTGAAGCAGCGTTTAGTCATTATGCTCCACATATCTGGAACACACTCCCTGAAAGCTGCAGGTCTGCTCCAACTCTCACCTCTTTTAAATCAAAGATTAAGACCTTTTTATTTACCTCTGCCTTCCTATCTTAGATTATTTTAACTCACTTTAAATTAAAATTTTAATGTAATTTTCAATACATTTCTAATTTTCCTTTTCTTTTCTGTTTTATCATATTTGTCATTTTAATTATGTTCTTTTATGCTTGTCTGAATGTTTCCAATGCTTTTAATGTTTTAATGTAAAGCACATTGAGTTGCCCTCGTGTATGAAATGCACTATACAAATAAAGCTGCCTTGCCTTGCCTACACATTTCCTGTGCTGCATCTTGGGAAAGGATTTCAATCATTCCTTGGTTTACGACAGCCATGTCCAAAGTACGGCCCGGGGGCCAATTGCGGCCCAAGGTCCATTAATTTATGGCCCCAAGCTTCCATCTTAAAATATGTTATTCATAGCAAAGAATTTAATCACCTTCTGAATCATCTGTTCATTTGCAGTTTCTTTCAAGTGCACAAACAAAACTAAAGTCAATCCAGAAACGTCTCAAAAAGCTTCATATGGACTACCTGTGTAAAGCCAAAGCTCTGGGAATTCTGCAAGACAGCAATAAAGAAGAAACACAAGAACTCTTAAAGCTGACAGGTTGTCAAATTAAAGTTTTTATCATGATGTGAAAATGTTCTTGATGAACACTAAAAGTTCAGAAGACACAAAAGAGGACACAAGACAAGATCAAAATTATGAAAATGTGCAGAAAAGGCAAAATTAGGTGCATAAAAAATGTTCAGAATGCAGGAAAATAATTATTTTGTTCTTAAAATGTTGTCTGCTGGTCTGACAAGTCTTAAAAACAACATGAAAAAGAAGTGTGATGAAATCCAGATCGTGATCTGCCAAAGAAAAATAATGAGACAATTTTTCCCACATTGCCTGACCCTAAGGAAAAACATTTTCCTCCAAAGGAAGATAAAGTTTGCAAATGTTTATGTGGCTTGTGGAGAACTGAGGACTACCTAGTTCCTGATTTATTGAGAACAAAATGTTAAATAATTGTATTCTAAAACTTTTATGATCCCTAAGTCTCAGTAGGAGTCACTGGCCCTGAGGTATTCTGACGACATCAAATGTGGCCCTCTTTGAAAAAAGTTTGGACACCCCTGAGTCATGACATCCCCAAAGTAACACCTGTTCATCTGTTTTAGGTGAGTCTCAGCTTCACTGTAATAGTAGGTTACACAGAGGCTTCACTGCAGCTCATTTCAGCAGTTTGAATCTGACTTTCTTGTGATTTAATTGGTGTTTCGAGAAGTTTACTAAGATCACCACTTCACTTCACAGATTTGGAACAACGTGTTCGTTTGCATTCCAGGAAGTTGTTAAATCTAAATGCTTATCACACAGATTTGCTGCATAAATTGAGATTGTTGATCTAGAATAGATTGTTAGCTGCAGTTGCATGCATGTATTGGTACACACTGATTACCTGCCCTCCATCTCATTATGTCAGCCTGACTTGACGATACTAGGACTCCTCCACAGCTCTGAAGGTGTGCTGTAGTATCCTGAAAGTTGCAAGGTGTGGCCTCCATGATCAGATTTGTTGTCCAGCGCGTCCCACAGATGCTGGATGGGATCCAAGGCTGGGCCGTGTGGTCCAATCCAACAAAGGAGGTACTGGAGCTCCAACTGCTGAAAAAAGGGAATGCTAGTTCAGGGTGTCCATGCTGACCTCTGTCCACTGCTGAGAGAGCTTACAATGGACAGGTGAGCATCAGAACTGGACCACAGGTAGAGGAACACGACAACAAGTTGAAGGTGTTCATCGTTTTTCTTCCTTGGACCACCTTTGGAAGGATCTGACCCCTAATTAGTGAAATGTCACTACAATAGACTGTCCCACCTGCGTTTTCTCTCCATATGGACTGTTTCTCCTGCATAAACCAAAGCCTGCTGATGTGTGATTGGTCAATCCTAACTGGACCACAGATATACTTCAAACCAGAGCACGTCTCAAGCTGGAAACTCAGTCATCCCAGTACAGTTCTCATGTTTTCATAGACTCTATAAATAGAGATTAAATGGTGCAGAACTGGCTGCAGAATAAGACCGACATGGGTTTTATTTTCCTTGTGGAAATGCATGAACTTTTCATCCCCCTGTCAAAGAGCAGTACACTCATTCTCTAAGTGAGCGCCCCCTGCTGTAAAAACAAGGGAACAGCACCTCTACTTCTCTGGATCAAAGTATTGATTCTTGATTTTGGACAGTCACACACATTATGTTCAGTTTATTCTGAATCCCTGCTTTCCGGTTTGTATGACTCTGTGGATTTTGTGGATTTTGTGGATTGGCAGTCGTCCTGGAGGAAGAGGTCAGAGGTTATTGTCCAACAGTTGTTGCCGTAGTTTCCAGCCCACGTCAGCCTGTTCTTGTATCTGAGTCTACAAACTGTTCTAGATCCATTCAGACTCTGTGTGTGTGGGAATGTTCTCACAAACAACAGCTGCTGCTCTAAATCATATCGTCTGTGTCGAACGTATTAACTCTGTTTTTTAGCTGTGAGCGTTTCTTTAAAGGCTTGGAGACACTCGGAGGATGTTTCTGTGGCTCTTTCTCAGTTTGCTGTTCATCTCTGCAGAAGAGCTCGGGTTACATGCACAGGAAAGGAAACAGAACATCATCAGATATGATAATCAATAACACTGATCTGCAAGAAATCTGTGCAAAGACAATATTCAGTTTGACTGCCTCTCATTATGGAGGCACCGAGTCAAATATTAAAAATCTGATAGCTGTTCCTTCAGGCTGGAGTTCTGTGATGTGTATCTCTCTTTGTGAGGGTAAGGCTGGGGATCATTTAAAAGCACACTGTAAAAAAAAGACGGTATAATTTTCAGTTAAAAACTGGCAGCTGGGAAGTTGACTGTAAAGAAAAACGGCGACAACATAAAAAATATTACAGTGGCATCATAATTCAATCAGGAGAGACACAATTTGAATATTAAGGTACACTGAATGCAACTGAATGAATGATGAAACTTGACAGAGATCTTTGGCGTAAGGACTCTATGGGGATAATGTTATGTGTGTGAATTTGGCAGCTGAAGAAATCCCCCCTAGAGTCCAGACTCTGGTGGTGGTGGTTGATGATCCTAGGAATTGAGGACTTGCAGAGACCAGGTGGAGATGGGGAGGTGGAGGGGTGCAAACCATCAATGCAAGAAGGAACTAGCAGGAGAGAGAGACACATTTAAAAAGACAGCAGAGAGTTGATAGGTTAATGATAAGGGCGTGCCACTGAGCTATTGGATGACGCCGCTGCTGATTAACCAATGACAGCTCCAGAGCGTGCAGCTGGAAGCGGGTGAGCTATTGAACGAGGGAGAGGAGAGTTAAACTGCTGTGATTGCTTTATAGTCTTCCTGTCTGAACTTTCACTAGAGCTACGTATGTCACATTGAAGAACTGACGGTAAATTACCATGTAAAGCAGGGGTGTCAAACTCATTTCAGTTCAGGGGCCACATTCAGCCAAATTTGATCTCAAGTGGGCCGGACCTGTAAAATCACAACATAATAACCTATAAATAACCAAAATTCTAAATGTTTCCCTTTGTTTGCAAAAAAAAGTACAAGTACATTCTGAATTTTTTTATATTTCATGAACTATCTTTTTACAAAAACAGTTGTTGTATTTTTCGCCATGATGAGTCTCATATAGGGCCACATATTATATTCTTTAAGCCCTGAAACCTGCTGTAAACACACCAAACACACAGGTTACCCATTCACCTGACACAGAGTGTAATGTTTACTGCAAAAGAACAGATAGATTATACTAGACCTTTATGGACCCCCCACCCGGTCCAAAAAGTCTATGATTTTCCACCGGATTATGCAAACTGCAAATATTCTTTATCCTCACTTTGAGAAAAAAAAGTCCCGGAGTGCCATTCAGGTTCCCCTCCTGTAGGACAAATTTGAAATACCAGTTACATTTATTGAAAAATTGCAGTCAATGTCTTCTCTGTAATTTCAAAAGTCATCCTGTGGGCCGGATTGGAACCTCTGGCGAGCCGGTTTTGGCCCGCGGGCCGTATGTTTGACACCCCTGATGTAAAGTTACAGATATTATATGAACCTGTTTACGGCAATGCGCTGTAGAAAATAACATCAATGGTAAAGAACGAAAAAATTGTGTTTGAGGAAGATCAAAATCAGTCATAAGTTGAGAAAAGGATTTCATAGTCCCACCTGAGAGGAGGTCTTGTATTTTATACATACCAGCATCCCTCCATGCTCTAAAACCCAGATCTGAACAAGACTGAGCGAAATCAGGATTACAGAAAATAGGCGCCAAAACAGAATACTTATTCATAATCCCAAAATGTCTTCGTTCAAGGTTCCATGTTTTCAAAGTATTTCTGAGGATAAAATGATCTTTCATTCCCTGTATTGAAGCAGTCTCTAAGCCAGTGATTGTCAACCACTGTGCTGTGGAACACTAGTGTGCCGTGACAGATCGTCAGGTGTGCCGTGGGACATTTCCCAATTTCACTTAATTAGTCCAAAAAATATATTATTCATATACTGCAAATAATTTGCCATGTAGTGCGCCTGTGCCCGCAGTGTAGTGACTGCCGGAGTAATTCAATACTCTTCATACTGACCTGCACTACCCACCCACTGGGTGGCAATAAAGCACACTAATGACCTTGTTAATTTAAGACAATAGAATTAATGATGTGCTTGAGAGGTGTATGTGATAAGACGTAGGCGTACAACAGTGATGGATCAATATTCAAAAAGGAAAAATGTAAACTCCAAACTTGGCCCTGGACAAAATTCTAACCTGGATGAAGAGCGTAATATGGGTTGTGGAAAAGGCAACTTTTATGAGAAAAACTATACGGTGTCTGAGAGAGCTCTCAAAGCTAGCTACTTAGTAACTGAATTCGTAGCCAAATCAAAAAGCCACACACTGTGGCAGAGATATTAAAACTACCTGCAAAAGCCATTGTAAATGAGATGCTTCGCCCTGATGCAGTTAAAGAAGTAGCTAAAGTCTCTCTCTCAGATAAATAGATTCATAAATTGAGAGACTAAATGTGTCATTTTGTAACACTTTTGGTTGGTGGTGTGACTCCAGATTTTTTTTGATGTAAGAAATGTGCCTTGGCTCAAAAAAGGTTGAAAAACACTGCTCTAAGCTGTAGAGACATTTGTTGTGAAGGAGCTTCACTTTGTTTTAAATGCACACCAAACCCTCTCTGCTTCCACCACATTCAATCACTGCTGTTTACGGTCACTTATTAAAACTTCAAATGAATTCATAATGTCCAGGGACGTGACTTAATCCTGTCTGCGTGTTAACTGTGTGTGTGTGAGTGTGTGTGTGTGTGTGTGTGTGTGTGTGGTTTGTATAAATGTCATATCCAGACACTCTTGTTGTTGCATTAATGAGGTTTGTCCTCCTCTGCTGTATCTGTGTGAGTCTGTTTACTGACCCCTCAGGGCCCCAGATAAACGACCCTGCACTCCTTCAGCAGCCTGCACACTTAAAGCTCAATTTGTTCTCATTATAATCACCACCAAACACTGCCCGGGTTCATTCTCTGTGGAGAGCCCACGCTCGAGTGCTGACCTCGGTGTTTCCGTGCCGTGAGGGTGAGGCTCATACCTCATGCAGAGCCGTGACTAAACATGCATCTGCAAATGTGACAGAGGCGTCTTAAAACCTGCATGCCAGCAGTTCATACAAGCGCTCTGTTCCCTGAGGCTGCACGAACGAGCAACCAGGAGCCGGAGGGGGAAACCCAGATTTCTTCTGTTAGTGCATAAAAATATACGTTTGTCTCATCAGGCTCTTGTCTCAGCCTCCATCCTGTCAACAATCTTTATTTTCTGTGAGTCTGCACATCCTGACTCATTCCTGTTTCTGGACTATTTAAGGTTTTGGTGGTGTCGCACAGTGTCAGCCGCCCTGCAGCTACACACACACACACACACACACTCATACACTCTGTTTCGGCATGTTGCTGAGAATGAGAATTTATATATATATGATTTATTTTTCAATACGTACATTGAAATGTGTCCTTCAAGCTCCGTTGTAGGCTCTGTTGCAGCATTGACATCTCTGCGGGAGATGAGGGACAGCCACATGAGTCACGGCTTCACTAATGATGGCAGAGACCTCACAGCCGGACCGGGCTGCAGAGACGGGGGATTTTATCTCTGCGCCAGATTTACGTTAGCTGGTACTTTGCTGGCTTTTGGACAGTTTCACGAGCAGTTGTCAGGCAGATAAAGAACAACGATGTCATCACCCAACACCTGTGAGAGCACACCGCTCCTCTCTCTTTCATGTGCACACAGGAAAAAAAGACAAGGCAGGGAGAGCAGCAGCAAAGACCCCAAGGATACAGAACAGTATCAGTACATATGACCCTGGTTAATTCAGACACAGCAGAAAGGAGGAGCTGGGATGGTGGAGGGTTGTAAAGCGGTTTGCAGGGGGAGCAGCAAGACAAGGCAGGCTTAGCAGTTTAAACAGAACGCACATGTTGCTGTTTGCCAACTGGATGCATGGCTGTAATCAGCTGAGCTGGCTTGAGTCACCTATTGTGGGCTTTGTGGGTGTTGTGGTTCCTACATGTACCATAATGCACCACAATGCAACCTAATACCACAGTGTTGCTTTGGCAATATAGTCTGGATCCAATAGATATTGCTTAAACTCCAGATGCATGAACACTGACAGCCAAATTCCAGCAGATCCGTGACCGGTCCGTCTCTGATCTGTCACAGCACCAGATCTGATAGGTTTCTAATCTAGTCAATGTGTTAACTTCCACTGGATCCGCTCAGATGACAATGTCATCACCCAACACCTGTGAGAGCACACCGCTCCTCTTTCATGTGCACACAGGAAAAAAAGACAAGGCAGGGAGAGCAGCAGCAAAGACCCCAAGGATGCGGAACAGTATCAGTACATATGACCCTGGTTAATTCAGACACAGCAGAAAGGAGGAGCTGGGATGGTGGGGGGTTGTAAAGCGGTTTGCAGGGGGAGCAGCAAGACAAGGCAGGCTGAGCAGTTTAAACAGAACGCACATGTTGCTGTTTGCCAACTGGTTGCATAGCTGTAATCAGCTGAGCAGGCTTGAGTCGCCTATTGTGGGCTTTGTGGGTGTTGTGGTTCCTACATGTACCATAATGCACCACAATGCAACCTAATACCACGGTGTTGCTTTGGCAATATAGTCTGGATCCAATAGATATTGCTTAAACTTCAGATGCATGAACACTGACAGCCAAATTCCACCAGATCCGTGTCTGGTCCATCTCTGATCTGTCACAGCACCAGATCTGATAGGTTTCTATTCTAGTCAATGTGTTAACTCCCACTGGATCCGCTCAGATGACGATGTCATCACCCAACACCTGTGAGAGCACACCGCTCCTCTTTCATGTGCACACAGGAAAAAAAGACAAGGCAGGGAGAGCAGCAGCAAAGACCCCAAGGATACAGAACAGTACCAGTACATATGACCCTGGTTAATTCAGACACAGCAGAAAGGAGGAGCTGGGATGGTGGAGGGTTTTAAAGCGGTTTGCAGAGGAAGCAGGAACAGAAGGCAGGCTGAGCAGTTTAAACAGAACGCACATGTTGCTGTTTGCCAACTGGATGCATAGCTGTAATCAGCTTTGCTGGCTTGAGTCGCCTATTGTGGGCTTTGTGGGTGTTGTGGTTCCTACATGTACCATAATGCACCACAATGCAACCTAATACCACGGTGTTGCTTTGGCAATATAGACTGGATCCAACAAATATTGCTTAAACTTCAGATGCATGAACACTTACAGCCAAATTCCAGCACATCTGTGACCGATCTGTCACAGCACCGGATCTGACAGGTTTCTATTCTAGTCAATGTGTTAACTTCCACTTGATCCACTCCATTGCGTTCCGGCTGTGTCTCTGATCCGGCAGGTCGGAGCCCTCCGGATCAGATACACAGGACTTCTATTCTTGCCGGATGCCGGAGCACGACGCATCAATCTCAACAGAGCAGATGGAGCGGGACAGGAAGTCAGGCACCAAACAACTGTGTCCTGTATGAGAAGGCTGGTTGGCCCTCTCTTGAGCAAAGGAGGAACAAACACTGACTTTTTGTATATTTTTTAAACGCTTGTTGGAAAGCTCCCCACCTACCTTACAGACTTGTTTGAGAGGAATTATGTATCCTAAGGGACTCGCTGTTCTGATTGGCTCATTTTGAAAGTCCCTAGAGTTAACACTGAACTGGGTCGATCAGCATTTTCCATTGATGCCCCTAAATCATGGAATACCCTCCAACACACTTCAAAGCTGACATCCATTCCCTCTTTTGCAGAATTTAAGACTTTGAACTCAGACCAATGTGTCTCAAATTGTATCTGTTTTAATTAATATATTATTTTGTGTGTGTGTGTGTGTGTGTGTGTGTGTGTATGTGTGTGTGCGTGTATCTCTATGACATTGGAAATGAGGGAAACCACTATGTCTTTTTCAAGAATAAATAAAGGTTTTGAATTGAAAATGAAAACATCCGGTTAATTTTCAGAATAAAACACTCTGTGTTATCACCAGATCGTATTTCACTTAACTACAACAACAAACCAAAGTCATGATGAGCGGAGCCAGGCCTGGAGTCAACAGGTCAGAGGTTTTCAGAGGACCAGAAAGACAACATGGATGAGGAGAGGAGGAGGAGGAGAATCCTTGAGAACCTCAGTCACATGACTCCAGGGAGAAGTCGTCCTTTTTCTCAGATTCTAACATTAAAAATCAGATTTCTGGGTTTCTTGATATTTCCTGTTAAAAGTCAGAATTTTATCTTTGTCTCAGAAGTCTGAATTCTGACTTTTTGCAGCAGGTTTTTTGATAAATTTCTGATTAAATTCTGATTTCAAACTTTTTTTCTCAGAATGCATCTTTTTTCAGAGTTCTGAGAAAAAAGTCAGAATTAATCTTCCTATCAGATTTTGAGTTTAAAAATCTGAATTTTGACATTTATTCTCAAATTTTTGTTCAAAGTCAGACTTCAGAATTTATTTATTTTTCCTAAAATGATCAAAGTCTGAATTCTGACTTTTCTTCTCAGATTTTTGGAATAAAGGGAGAAATCATACTTGCATTAAAATCAGAATTTGTTATCACGTCATGTTATCACCAGATCGTATTTCACTTAACTACAACAACAAACCAAAGTCATGATGAGCGGAGCCAGGCCTGGAGTCAACAGGTCAGAGGTTTTCAGAGGACCAGAAAGACAACATGGATGAGGAGAGGAGGAGGAGGAGGATCCTTGATTCAGTGATTACTGCAGGGGAAACCTTGGTCACATGACTCCAGCTGTCCAGCGGTCCTGCTCATGCTGCTTTCCGAAAACACAACTGGTGGGTGTTGACAGGTGAGAGAGCACGGAGCTGGACCACAGTGGACCACAGCAGATCGGACACAGATCTGGTGGAAGTCCCGTGTTGAATTGTGTCCTCATCCATAACTTCTCTGCATTTGTAATCCAATGATTTCTATCTGTTGGTAGCTTTGCTTAGAAGCTAAATTGCAAAACTAAAGGAAGTGCAAACTACAAATCCACTCTGAAATGAAGCTTTTAAAATGCACCACCACCCACCATTCAGGATCATCATCATGCATAACTATACAAATGCCTCATCAAGATCAAGACACAATTTTCTGAGGTCGAGGCAGAAATCAAACCAGCAACAAGTCGAGCTTATCGTCTGTCCAACGGCCTTAACAGAAATGCAGGAAATCAATAATTGAAAATAGATGTTGAGGCTGCTTGAAAGAACACTCATCCAACCAATACACCAAATCACAGCTTTCATCTCCCAGCGGCTCCTGGATCCATCACACATCATAAAAAGATGATGCTCTTATATCCTGTGTGTTGTCCAGAGGGGATTCAGCTGGAGGACTTTCATCAGCACCACAAACCGCTCGCTCTGGATCCCAGCTACGGTTTCAGAAATGTTTCCAGGCCTCAGACTCCAACAGATTATACTCTTACAGGGGATCATCACTCAGATGAAAAATTAATGTTGCTCCAGTGTTGGATGTCAGAGTGCTGAATATTGATGAATAAGAACAACTCGGCATGAGACGGAGGCCAAGATCAGACTCCAGACTGGATGGAAAGACACGTTCTGTTAGGCAGATTTAAAGTCTTTTAAAGAGGAATTACTAAAACCATAATTATTGTTTTATTATCCACGCTTTGCTTTCAAACAGGGAGAATAAAAGAGCCAATATTTTGGCTGGAAATAGCTCTGTTCTCTCTGTTCCTTTTAGTTTATCTTATTTGCACGGTTCACAAGTATTGTTCCACATTTCCACATTCCAATTATATAACAGTCTTTGTTTCTGAAAGTCTCCTCTGTAATCAAGAAGTGTCTGCTCACTCTTCTTTCTCTCTTTAGTTTCTTTTTACCGTCACATCGACCTGGATGGAGGGATTCTAACTTATTGTTTACCAATTAAAAATCACATCAGTCTCCTCAGAGCGTCTCCAGGATGCTGCAGGAGCAGTTTGTAGATCACCCGAAGCATGCCCTGCTTTACACCCTCCGTTCACTCTAACCTCTATGAACAGTCTCCACATGGATACGTGGAATCTGTGGGTGGAGGTCTGGGTCGTGATACGGGAGGTGCTCTGGTTTCTGTTTATTGACAACTTGCCGTCTCGTGTGTAATACAACGCCACTCAATTAAGATGACGTTTAGATTTCCTGACTTCCTGGAATGCATCAGGAATGATGGATCCCACCGTCAGGGTGAGCAGCAGGTGTTCTAGAACTCTGACATCAAAGACAGAATTCCAGAATTCTGTCTTTGATGATGTCAGAGTTCTGAGAACAAAAGGAACATTCCGTGATGAAGGTCAGACCTTAAAAAACCCATCAGTGTCTCTAGTCCTCTTTCATAGACCTCCATTCAACAAACAAACATTGTAGATGTAGTTTTCTTCTCCTCTTGAGGACAGACCTGACAAAGCTTTTTACTTTCAGCTACAACTAACCTGTAATTACAGATTCCACACAAACATGTTGAATCTGGATCTCAGGGTCTGGGTTTTAGTCTGAGAAGGATTCTGGTCTCTGTCTGTAGTCTGAGTAGTATCCACCAATCAGGTATCAGCAGGAGAAACAGTCTGTATGGAGAGCAACAGCAGGTGTTCTAGAATTCTGACATCATCAAAGACAGAATTCCAGAATTCTGTCTTTGATGATGTCAGAATTCTGAGAACAAATGGAACATTCCACGAAGAAGGTCAGAGCTAAAAACCTATCAGTGTCTCTAATCCTCTTTCATAGACCTCCATTCAACAAACAAACATTGTAGACGTAGTTTTCTTCTCCTCTTGAGGACAGACCTGACACAGCTTTTTACTTTCAGCTACAACTAACCTGTAATTACAGATTCTGATTCAGAGACACGTTGAATCTGTATCTCAGGGTCTGGGTTTTAGTCTGAGAAGGATTCGTGTCTCTCTCTGTAGTCTGAGTGGTATCCACCAATCAGGTGTCAGCAGGAGAAACAGTCTGTATGGAGAGCAACAGCAGGTGTTTCAGAATTCTGATATCAAAGACAGAATTCCAGAATTCTGATGTCAGAATTCTGGAATTCTGTTTTTGATGATGTCAGAATTCTGAGAACAAAAGGAACATTCCGTGAAGAAGGTCAGACCTTTAAAAACCCATCAGTGTCTCTAGTCCTCTTTCATAGACCTCCATTCAACAAACAAACATTGTAGACGTAGTTTTCTTCTCCTCTTGAGGACAGACCTGACAAAGCTTGACTTTGTGCATTTTTTACTAATCTGCATCATGATGTTGTTATTTCAGCAAACTGAAGACCCGTTAATTACAAGAACATCAGTTCCTGTTTCAGGTTCATACTGCTGAAGGAAGCCAGAGGGAAGCCTCTGAGGAACACACTGTTTACAGCAGGGGTCTCAAACTCCCGGCTCCCGGGCACGAAAAGACCATTTAATACAGCCTGCAGCTGAATATCAATTTACAGTGAAATCCGTCCCGCTGTGTTCAAGGCCCGGTCTGCTATCGTTGCTGGGAAAGACATTTCCGATTTCCGAGTTGACCATGAATGCAGCATGAGCAACGCGTGAGCGAGTGGATGAAAAACAAACATTTAGCACGCTGCTAACGTTGTCAGCGTTGTTTTCATTGAGATGTCTCTTGTTTCAACTTTTTTATTTTCAGAAAAAAAGAGGTACATTACAAAGGTACAGTCAAAAAATAACATTTTCTCCCCTCCCCCCCCAAACCCAACTCAGTCCTCTTCTTTCATAATTTAGACATTAAGAGAACTGTATACTTGAGATGTCTCTTTATAAGGCACATAGAAAGGTTGATGCAGAGCACAGAGTGTTTTCAGGAGAATGATTATTTCTTTGTGGAGTTTAAGGGGAACGCCACCCGGCTCATCTGCATGGAAAAAATTGCCTTATAACCTCAAGTGGCATCATTTATTTAGGGGGGCGGCAGTAGCTCTGTCCATAGGGACCTTGCTTGGGAACCGAGTCCCAGCATGGACGAAGCTTGGCAAGTGGACTGGTGGCTGGAGAGGTGCTGGTTAACTTGCCTGGGCACTGCTGAGGTGCAATTGAGCAAGGCACTGAACCCCCAGCTGCTTGGGGTGCGCTGGTTGACGGCCGTATCCTCATTCTGACATCTCTCCCTAAGCATGTTCACTGCATGTGTGTGCATGATTGTATGTATATACCAAAAAAACTGTATGTGCAGCAAGTACCTTTCTTTCTTTCTTTCTTTCTTTCTTTCTTTAACTAAACATGCAGAGCAGTTTGCAAAGTTCCATGGAGATGAGCGGATACAACGAGCTGCACAGCTAATGAACTTTAATAAATCAAAGAACAGGTCCAGACTTAGTGATGATCATCTTCAAGCCATACTGATGGTTTCAACTGCAGTCTCCCTCAGAGCAAATGTGACCCAGCTGTCTGAGAAGAAGCACTCTCAGGTGTCTGGCAGCAAGCATTAGGCAGGAAAAGACTAAAATGACTGTAACATAGTTCATGTTGTGACTAGGCTGGATGCTCAGCAGCCCTCAGGTTGAATTTGAGTTTGAGGCTCCTGGCTTACAGTGAAACTGAGACTCACTACAACCAGATAAACTGTTCTACTCTTAGGATTATAAAGAACCAAGAGGAGTGAGTTTGGCTTCATTTTTTTTTTTATCTGAACACATCGTTGTATTATTGCAGGTTGTCAAATATGCATCATGAAGGGCTGCAAAGTTTTCTTATCTGGTACTTCCTGTTAGTTTCTTCGTGGTCACATTCATGTTTCCCTTGCAGAGTCAGTAACCTGAGATGTTTGCTCTTTACTTGAAGGACGTTTTCCCTTTTTCAGCTCAGACATCTCAAAGTGACTGTTATTTTATCTCCTCTGCCTCGAGGACTTCAGTCAGCATCACACTCTGACTTTCCTTCTTTTCTCCTTTTGAACTATCTCTCGTGTTTTTGGTCGTAGCAAGCACAACTCTATAATTTCAATCTTTTATTTTCCCACCTGCATGCTCGTTATCAGCCGCGTTACCTTGTACCTGTCAGGTGTCTCACTTTTTGTCTCATCACAAAGAGTCTGTTCTGTGTTTTAATTGGAAAGTTGTGTTTTAATAAAAACCTGTTGGAGGCAGACGTCAGGTGTTTTAGAGGCAGGTAAATGGGATCACGTGTGACCTGACTTGACCCACATCCTCGTCCTTTTAAAAGGACCTTTTATCCAAACGCAACCCTCGACTCTGACGTCACTTGGTTTCCTTTATTCAGCAGTCTGATTCCAAAAGAAGACAACCCTGTAATTATCTAAAAAGCAGCAGAGCCAGCGTATTCATAGATAATTTTTCATGTGCGAGCCTGAGATGATAAAGACACAGTGCATGGCAGAGTGCCGATCACTGGAAACTCTCTCTCTCTCTATTTTCAGATGGTTAATGGAGCTGTGTTCCAGTGAGCTCACATTCTGATTGGGAACACTGTGTTTGGTATGAAGTGACTGTGGTGACTCACCGCGATGTGGACCGAGCTGCAGCAGAGCAGAGGAGACGCACGCTGTGAGGAGACAGTTTATTTCACTTGTTCAGACCGGCTCAGAATAAACTGTTTTCATGTCTGTAACAGGCGGTGAAGCCATTATCTTTACAAAAGTACCAACTCTCATCGACTCTTTCAATAGAGAAGGATGATCTGAGTGCATAAGAGCATGGATAAAAGTCTGTCTGTTATTCTGACTAAAAGAACTAATTATACTGTTTTCAATAACAGGCTTTGACCCTTTCAAAGAGAACGCAGCGCTGAAAGTACCGTTTGAATTTGAACAATGTGGCAGCACATGATACCTCACAGGGAGGCAGTGTGAAGGACTTGGACTCAAGTCTGACTCAAATCCTGATGACTTGGACTTGGACTCGAGCATTGGCTGAATTACGGCGCCGAGGATTAAGAGGAGTTATATTCTTTTTGTTAGTCATACCATCTTTTACACCATGTATGTTCTGAGCTTAGGGTTTGGGTTATGATTAGGGTTTGGGTTAGGGTTAAACAGAACCAAACTCGAGCAAACAGAACCAGAACCAAACTCAAGCAAACAGAACCAGAACCAACTTAATCAAACAGAACCAGAACCAACTCAAGCAAACAGAACCAGAACCAACTTGAGCAAACAGAACCAGAACCAAACTCAAGCAAACAGAACCAGAACCAGAACCAGAACCAACTCAAGCAAACAGAACCAAAACCAACTTAAGCAAACAGAACCAGAACCAGACTCAAGCAAACAGAACCAGAACCATCTCAAGCAAACAGAACCAGAACCAACTTAAGCAAACAGAACCAGAACCAGCTCAAGCAAACAGAACCAGAACCAACTTAAGCAAACAGAACCAGAACCAACTTAAGCAAACAGAACCAGAACCAAACTCAGGAAAACAGAACCAGAACCAACTTAAGCAAACAGAACCAGAACCAACTTAAGCAAACAGAACCAGAACCAAACTCAGGCAAACATTACCAGAACCAGAACCAACTTAAGCAAACAGAACCAGAACCAACTGAAGCAAACAGAACCAGAACCAACTTAAGCAAACAGAACCAGAACAAAACTCAAGCAAACAGAACCAGAACCAAACTTAAGCAAACAGAACAAGAACCAAACTCAAGCAAACAGAACCAGAACCAAACTCAAGCAAACAGAACCAGAACCAACTTAAGCAAACAGAACCAGAACTAAACTGGAGCAAACAGAACCAGAACCAAACTCAAGCAAACAGAACCAGAACCAACATCAAGCAAACAGAACCAGAACCAAACTCAGGCAAACAGAACCAGAACCAAACTCAGGCAAACAGAACCAGAACCAGAACCAACTGAAGCAAACAGAACCAGAACCAAACTGGAGCAAACATTATTAATGTCCTCAGGTTGGCCTTGAGTAAAATCAGTTGCCTCAGTTTGGATGGGCTGATCTGATTTGCCCGGTCTTTGAGAAGACTCTCTCTGAAGGAACAGATGAAGCCACGATACACAGCTTCCCCTCCATCACCTGGATCCTATATCCTCACATGTGATTGGTCAGCATGGCCGCCATGCTGACCAATCAGAACAAAGTTCTGCTGTGAGCAGAGCTGGGGCTGAGCACTGAGAGAGCTAAGCAGGGAAAGGAACAAACTGGGAGCCGGCTCTCTCTGGATCAGAGCCGGCTCTTCTGATTCACTATAAAGCATCGACTCTCAGAGCCGCAGCTTTGGATCATGACACATCATTACTGAGCTCCCATGTGATTACTTTGGAATAAGAATAAGAAAGAGAAATACATCATAATGATGTTTTTTAGTCTTTATCTGATTAGTATAAATCAGGAGTCGAGACATTTCAGGAGCTGTCGTACCGTCCATCTATTCATAAATGCTACAGCCCTGACTCACAGCTCTGAGCTGTTCTGTCCTGTGGGATCTTCTTTGTCAAATTTCCCCTGCTGGAAAATAAAAACTAGTTTAGTTTATTGGAATCGACTCTTCTTGGTAAGGTTTGGGAAAAGAAGCAGGCGGAGTCGATGCTGCACTTTGGAATCTCAGGGGATTCGATGGTTTCCTTGGCGAAGCTTGCTGATTCGTGCAACTTCCACATCCAGCAGAACTAAACACATCCGGGAAGAGAACCCTGTTTTTAAAGGAGTCTTGTTTTTTTTGTTATTTGTTGGATTGTAGAATTCAGCCAGAGCTGGCAATGTTGCCAAGTTCTATCATTGCTTAAAGCAATGAACGCACCAGCAGTGAGTGTGTTTCTGAGGCAGCTCCGTCTCTGACTACACACAAACTTCACCCTCCAGTTGCTCTCGCTCTGTTTGTTATGAAACTTTCAGTGAGCCTCAGGATGAGAGCACATCTTTCTCTCAACACAAACTTCTGCAGCAAGGGAAAGTCGTCACAGTCATTTAATTATCCATGATTGACATTAGTGAACAGAAGCAGCGGGGAGACGATCTGACAGGAGTGTGAACAGGATTCTGTAAGCATTATAAGGATGGACGTATCGATGCTTTGATACGTACAAAGGTCTCATTCTCACTTTAATGTCTTCCTGTTTGACTGGACGGTCAGAATATCTGTGACTTTAATTGTCCTGCTGTCGTTAATTGGTGCAGCTGATTGGGTTAATTGGCATGTGGGCCTGTGCGCTGGATTGAAGGCTTTGGTCTGAGCAGGACGAGGAGCAACAGATTTTCTGACTGTAGCTTTCATAGTTAAGGACAGTAGAAGTATCCTTCTTTAATAAACATGTTAATAGAGACCAGAGAAGTGCATTTTACATCGGCTACCCTTTTGTTTTTTAGTACATGTGAGGTAGCTTGTTTGGGAAAGCATGAGTCTGAAACTTGACGTCCTGCAGGAGTGGTGTCATGGAAGTTTTCCGCTGATGGTAAATAATGAAATCGAGACTTCTGCCGGACGAAAAGGTTTTTTATTTTCTTTGCAAAGAATAACCTAATCAACACACAAGCAGTCAGAATGAAGAAAGACCCTGAAACATGGGGAGACCTAAACGTTTATACATGAGGAACGCCCCCTCAGGTATGCTTCACACCCTTTGTCTGCTGCAGGTGTCGGCACCGGGACAGGGTTTTGTATCGAGGCGGGAGGATTAAGAGGTCTAGAACAAAGAAACACAACAGGAACAGAAACTACCATTACAAGTGGCAAAGAAGATTTTGGTTTAAAGTTGCCGTTACGATGATTGACACGCCCACATAAGCATGCCAGACCAGTAGGAGGCGATGATGTGTATTCAGTGAGTAACATTAAAGGGGACATATCACGCTTTTTTCATCAACATATATTGGTCTAAGAGGTCCCCAAAACATGTCTTTAAAGTTTATGCTCAAAAAAACACTTTGAAATCAGATTTTGGTCTGCCTGAAAAACCCTCTTCTTCAGCCCTCCTCAGAACACTCTGTTTTCTCTCTGACCACGCCCCCTCAGGAAGTCAGAAGTCTGAAACGGCTGGTTTCACACACATTTACAGAAAGGTGGAGAAATCAGAACAGGGGCAGAATGGATTCTTTTCATTCTCGGGGGGTTTGTAGACATGTCAGGGACACAGATTTCAGGTAAAGAACTTTTTTGCATGATATGTCACCTTTAAACACAGTAGAGGAACATTGTGCACATGCATTTAGTGACTTCTTGAGCAAACGGTAATTCTAAAAAGTCTTCCGCAGTAGAATAAAGAACAAAAGCTAGCTTTTCTTGGAAAACATTCAAATTTAACCTGACCCCCAAAATTTAGGTGCCAGAGATTTGTGACCCCCACTGTCCCTCAAAGTGGTTAAATGTTGCTTCATACTTCAAAATTAGTTTACCTGCATGCACAGGTAAGTGTGTTTCCTGTGCTGCTGTGACTTAATCGTGCTACTACTGATCCTTTTGTTAATTTCTCATTAGCTCACCCTAACTTTAGGAGTCATCTGGCAACAAAGAAAATAAGAAAACTAATGAAATGTACTTGCAGGGTTTTATTTCAAATGTAAGTACGATCTGTGTCTATATTTTTACAATAACGGGTAAAATAAGCAAATTTAGATTCATTAAAAGAAATTAAAAATCTGGAGGACATCTCGTGAGCCCCCATTGGTGTTTCGTGACCACCCAGGGGGTCCCGACCCACACTTTGGGAACCCCTGGATTAATCCATAGTATGAATAATCGGTCCAATACAAAAAACAAAAGCAATCCGGCAAAATGACTTTAAGCTGAACTTTATTTCATTTTACATGTATTATTTTTGGCAGGTGAGTGCACTATGAGATTTTAAGTGTATTTATGTTTGTTTATTTATGTTCCCCTCTATCTGTCTTTCCAGACCCAACTCAGTCGAGGCATGATGGCTGTCTAACATGAGTCTGGTCCTGCTGGAGGTTTCTGCCTGTTAAAGGAAGTTTTTCCTCTCCACTGTAACTAGCTAATACTGTGAGGTGTAATGCTCATGATGGATTAAGGTGGGGTCAGACTGAGTCTGATCCTGTCTTGGTGTTGGGTCTCTGTTCATAATTTGACATAGAGTGGTCTAGACTGATCTCCTGTCATTTTATGTTCATTTTATGTTCCAGCCCGATCACTGAGGTCCTCGAATGCTTCCCTTTTAAATGTTCCTCGTGTGTCTCACACGGGTACCCGCCAGAGGGCTTTCTGTTTTTATGCCCCTAGGCTGTGGAACTCTTTGCCTCTGGACATGAGAACAGCGAGCTCTCTGGGTGTTTTTAAAAGTAAACTTAAGACTTACCCTTTTAATCTAGCTTTTAATGTGGAGTAATTTAATTTATTTTAGCCCTGGACTGCATTATCAGTATCATTATTATTATTATTTTTATTATTATTTTATTATTTTATTATCATTTTTATTATTTTCATCATTATTATCTAAAGCATTGTTTTAACATGTATTTATTTATCTTATTTATTTATTGTGTTCACCTGATCTCGTTAACTCTACCTTATTTTTAACTTTTATTTCCACTCTTACTTATTTTATTAATTTTACTGTGTTGATTTTCTTTTCTTTTTTTAAGTATTTCTTCTTTTTTCATGCCTTCTATAATTCTACCATTGCTGTTGTTTTCTTACTGTCTGTTACTCTGTGAAGCACTTTGGGCTGCATGTTTCTATGTATGAAAGGTGCTATATAAATAAAGTTGAGTTGAGTTGAGTAGACCTGCTCTGTTTGTAAAAGCGTCTTGAGATAACGTTTGTTGTGATTTGGCGCGATACAAATAAAGATTGATTGATTGATTTAAAATTACCATTATTTACAAACTTCAGGGTCTTACCCTACATAACATAATCCCTTCCATATCGTATTGTATCGATCGTTAATTCCTTGATCTTGAACAGATTAAAAAGCTGTCGTTCTCACATAGCTTCAAGTCAAACTGACGCTAAACTGTCTTAAACCTGCACTCCTTCAAACAGTCAGCAGGGGGCGACTCTAGTGGTGGAAACAAATTAGAAGATTGTAAAGAATTTATATGAAAATGTGCGACTTTTACTTTGACTTGTAACTCAGGAGACATTTTTGTAATAAGTTTAAAGTCTCATTTTCAAAGTTTAAGGCAGGAACATCGTTCCCAGTGTTTATTAGACTCCACTGCACATCAGTTTCAACGTTAAACAGTAAACCACGCTTGCTTTAGACCAGGCATGTCCAAAGTACGGCCCGGGGGCCAATTGCGGCCCAAGGTCCATTTATTTATGGCTCCAAGCTTCCATCTTAAAATACTGTATGTTATTCATAGCAAAGAAATTAATCATCTCTGAATCATCTGTACATTTGCAGTTTACACAAAACTAAAGTCAATCCAGAAACGTCTCAAAAAGCTTCATATGGACTACCTGTGTAAAGCCAAAGCTCTGGGAATTCTGCAAGACAACAATAAAGAAGAAACACAAGAACTCTTAAAGTTGACAAGTTTCCAAATTAAAGTTTTTATCATGATGTGAAAATGTTCTTTATGAACACTAAAAATTCAGAAGACACAAAAGAGGACACAAGACAAGATCAAAAATTTGAAATTGTACAGAGAAGGCAAAATTAGGTGCATAAAAAATGTTCAGAACTCAGGAAAATAATTATTTAGTTCTTAATATGTTCTTTTTCTCAACATGAAAAAGAAGTGTGATGAAATCCAGATCGTGATCCTGCCATTGGAAAATAATGAGACAATATTTTTCCCACATTGCCCGACCCGAATGAAAAACATTTTCCTCCAGAAGAAGATACAGTTTGCTAATCTTTACATGGTACTTCCTAGTTACTGTTTTATTGAGAAAACATTTAAAATAATTGTTATTAAATAAATATTTCATATAGAACTTTCAGGATTCCTAAGTCTCAGTAGGAGCCACTGGCCGTGAGGTATTCTGACAACATCATATGTGGCCCTCTTTGAAAAAAGTTTGGACACCCCTGCTTTAGATGCTGCTGTGCGTATACTTTCTGAAACTGTGCTGCATGACGTCTTTGTAGCTTCATCAACCTTTAACTGGATTTCTTACCTTTGATTTCCTTGTTTCCGTGTACTTTAAACCCGCCTCTACAGCTCAAACATTTCCTCACCGACTCCGTGCGCTCGTGTTGTCTGACCTTTGTCTTAATTCTGTTTTTGGGACACGTGGTTTCCCATTAGCAGGACCGGGTCCCAACTCAGCATCAAAGCTCATTCCCTCTGACAGAGTTATTCTAAAGGGGGGCAACGGAGGGCTAATTGGAGCTGTGCTATTTTCATCCGAGGCAGCTAGTGTTAGTGTTGGCCTTTCATCACACGCAGGATCTAATGTCTGCTGATGAAAGAGAGAGTCAGGATCCTCACGCATTAGACGGGTTAAAGTTAAACACGGAGGAAGATGAGTGGGCCGGCGCTGTTTTTAGACGTGATTACGAGTTCAGGACCTGCTGGAGTGTCACAGTTATGAGAAGGATAATGTCAAGTTCACATTAGTGTTGGGAAAGTTCCACAGATAATCAGATCAGTAAGTCATTACTCAGAAGCAACTCGATATGTGTACTTTAAATAAGCCTGTCCAGATTTATTAGATTGTTCGTACCAACTGTGGATCCAACACAGACACAGAACTCCACATCCTGAGTGTGTATGGACACTTTGTTAACAAGCTTCAGATAACACAAGTTCAAGGGAAGAAGACATGAAACAAAGCATGTCAAAAACAGATTAAAGCACACTGCTTCTTAAAGATGCTAAAAGTACTCAAAGAAAATGGAAGTTTTAGTTCCATAAAATGAAATGTAGTAAGTTATTAGGGCCCGAGCACCGCTGGTGGTGAAGGCCCTATTGTAACCCTAAGGATTGTTCTTTCTTCCGCCACTTAAAACGCATTTTTGGACCCCTGAACGTGAATGAAAGCGCGGATATTTTTGCACACTCATCGGGTCTGGTGAAAATTGCAAGTTATTATTGGTCTCGCAAAAAAAATTTCAGTAGCACCCCCAAGAGGTAAAAATAACATCCTACGCATAGAGTTTTTTGAGCTACATGCATGAAAAGTCGTACACATATTCATGGCATCAGGACGCACAAAAAAGCCTCTTGCACCCATTTTTGAAACTCAACAGAAAGAGCGCCACCTAGCTTTGAACATGAAAAATGGGGCCAAAATGGGTCCGTGCAAGGGTGCAAGGGTGCAGTCTGTTTTCCCTCTGACCACGCCCCCTCAGGAAGTGGATGTGCCCTCGGCTCTCCAGCACGTTGATCTAATGTTTACATGTTGGCTGAATATACACGGCTGCTCACAGACCCGCGTTACTTCAACCCTCTAAATCTGATCCAGAATCTGATCCTGACGGAGAGGCGCCTGCAGCAGGACCTTTCTGAACCATTGGTCACAGATTTAGTGTTTCTTGTTGTTTTATTTGTCAGTATGTCGACGTGTGTCTTGGTACACAGCTACAGCTACAGCTACAGCTACAGCTATGAACATGTAGCTATGTGGCTATGCTAACTAGCGCTAGCACTTTTCCATGACAAATAAAAATCATCCACTAGATCTTCAAATCTGCAGACGTGGGGAGTCAAAGCGACCTTTGTGTTTATTAAGACAGCCTACAACTAGCATGCCTCCCTCCTAAGCTCCTTGTTAGCACACGTGTGCAGGGAATGAAAAACGGAGGAGGAGTTGAGTTGTATTTTATACAGTCTATGGGCTGAACAAGCTCCGAGCTCTGACTTCCTGTTACAGACCGGATATTGTTGTTACGTAACAAAAACACGGAAGTCTGAAACGGCTCGTTTCACACACATTTACAGAAAGGTGGAGAAATCAGAACAGGGGCAGAATGGATTTTTTTAATTCTCGGGGGGTTTGTAGACAGGGACACATATTTCAGGTAGAGAACCATTAAAAAGTCCATTTTGCATGATATGTCACCTTTAAGCATACAGAGACTGTATAAATCACGGTCATAGTCTCTGTTTTGTAGCCCGTTATTTAGCCTAGCAAGAGGCAAAGAGGTGGAGTAAAGACTCCAGGCAAACAGCTACATGGTCCCTAGCTGCCTAGCCTGGAATTAGGTAAATGTGTGCATAAAATCCAACCTTTATCTTATTTTAAAGGATGTGTTTTAACAAAACTCAAAACTCAAGACATCTTTATAAACCAGGCTGTAAACATGTTCAATTTAGCTTTTAAATTTAGCATTTAACATGGGCCCTAATGGACGGCCTTGGCTTTTGGACACAGCCTCTAGTGGACACTAATGGAACTGCAGTTTTTTGCAATTCCAAATGTCTGCATTTCATTTTTTGACATGTGCTTAAAACTGATTTATCAGTCACATCAAAGGGGGGTGAAAGTGCAAAGAGAGGGCTTAGCCTGGCAGCAGTGAGCACCAGCGAGAAGCTGAAATTGAGGTTGTGAGTTCACAATGACGCCCCTGAAAGGTGAAAATCTGCCCGTTTTCCACAACATCTGAGAAGTGAGAGCATCAGGATCAGGAGCCTTCATAAACTTTATAAGCTGGATAAATCTGCATCAGATGCTGAAATGAGTAATTAGATTCATTTTGCCCTTGACTGATTCTAACAGGAAAACAGATGGAAGATAAAAGCTCTCCTCTCAGTCCTCTGCTCCGAGTCTGATGACATATTTCCCAAAATGTCAGAGTTTTCCCCCGAATGTGATCAGGATTAGTTCCTGCAGAGTCACTCACAAGTCACGGCTCCTGCAGCTGATCCCAGAGCTGATGTCAGATCAGACTCTGAATGATAGATGCCTCAAACGCCGTGACTCAGCGCTGCGTATCATCGCTGTCTCCTTGGATGGGTAGGGCTGATGTGTTTATATAAAGCTCCGGATGGGCGGAGTAATGAGTGAAAGGATGTTCGGAGCAGAGGAGGGAGGACATTGAATGGAAGAGGAACCTTCATATCTCTTTTTCTTCATCCTTCTTTATCCTTCTGTCGTTGCTATCACTCCGTCTCTCACTCTGAAATGATTACAGGATGCCTTCAGGCCTGCATGCAAAGGACTCACACTGAACTCATGACCACAGCCAAGGTTAGAAAAAGAGTTTAGACTTCTTACTTTTCCCATTATTTGTTCCTTCTTTGAACTCTTCTTGGTCTATTATAGAAGAATATAAAGCTGCTACTCAGGCGTGTCCTGCTTTTTAATGCACACAATCTCCCTTTATGTCCAGCCTCTTTGTTGGAGAGCAGCATGGAAGCTATGCTATCAGCCACTGCAGAGGGAATCATTTCTCTCAGACCCGGACATTAAAGAAGGGATCCTATGTTCATGTTCAGGCTTTTTATTGCCCCTCTGATAGCTTTGTGGTAGCTTTAAACGATTAACAGCTCCAGAAATCCCTCACTTATCTCAGGATGCTGTCTTTGAAAAGCCTCATTTCAGCCTCTGTGTGAGACGCTTCGTTTCAGCAACTGTCTCTTTAAGGCCCTCACAAGCATTCCTGAATGTAGCACTCCAGAAGCCTCCATCACTGTTGCTTCAATGTCATGTTTCCCTATTTTAAAATGACAAATGATGAAATATGGACGCATGTTTTGGACCCCAAATCTTTATTAATTAGTCATATATTTGGGCTTTTTGCCTTTATTTTATTGGACAATTGAAGAGAGACAGGGAAATGTTGGGAGTAGAGAGCAGGGGAAGACATGCAGGAAATAGTGGCGGCCGTGAATCGAACCGGCGACCTCTGTAACGAGGACTGTAGCCTCTGTGTGTGGGGCGCTTAGACCGCTAGGCCACCAGCGCCCCTGGACCACAAATCTGACATAGGAAGCTTGGAAAAGGGACAAAAATTCCCCAGTAACAAAGAAGCACTTTTGTTTGGTGCGATAACGTTTGTTATGCCCTTTAAGGAGAACCACCAATCTGTGATGTCACAAATTGAGCGAATCTGGTGTCCCTTTCCTGTAAATCTCGTAGGACTTCATGAACAAGCATTCTGGAATGTAGCACTCCAGAAGCCTCCATCGCTGTTGCTTCAATGTCATGTTTCCCTATTTCAAAATGACAAATGATGAAATATGGACGCATGTTTTGGACCCCAAATCTTTATTTTTTTTAGTCATATATTTGGGCTTTTTGCCTTTATTTTATAGGACAATTGAAGAGAGACAGGGAAATGTTGGGAGTAGAGAGCAGGGGAAACCATGCAGGAAATAGTGGCGGCCGTGAATCGAACCGGCGACCTCTGCGACGAGGAATGTAGCCTCTGTATGTGGGGCACTTAGACCGCTAGGCCACCAGCGCCCCTGGACCCCAAATCTGACCTAGGAAGCTTGGAAAAGGGACAAAAATTCCCCAGTAACAAAGAAGCACTTCTGTTAGATGCATTTTATGTTTGTTATGCCCATTTAAGGAGATCCACCAATCTGTGATGTCACAAATTGAGCAAATCTGGTGTTCCTTTTGTGTAAATCTCGTAGGACTTCATGAACAAGCATTCCGAAACGTAGAACTCCAGAAGCCTCCATCGCTGTTGCTTTAACATCATGTTCCTCTGTTTCAAAATGACAAATGATGAAATATGGACGTTTGTTTTGGACCCTAAATCTGACTTTGGAAGTTTGGAAAGGGACAAAAAAATCCCCAGGAACAAAGAAGCACTTCTGTTTGATGCATTATACGTTTGTCATGCCCTTTTAAGGAGATTCACCAATCTGTGATGTCACAAATTGAGCAAATGTGGGGTCCCTTTTGTGTGAATCACGTGGGACTTCATGAACAAGCATTCTGGACACGTAGCGCTCCAGAAGTCTCCATCACTGTTGCTCCATTGTCACTTTTTCCCTGATACAAAATGACAAAATGATGAAATATGGACGTTTGTTTTGGACCCTAAATCTGACTTTGGAAGTTTGGAAAGGGACAAAAAATCCCCAGCAACAAAGAAGCACTTCTGTTAGGAGTGTTTTATGTTTACTATGCCCTTTTAAGGAGATTCACCTGTTGTAACGAATCCAGGTTAGGACCCACAGACACAAAACGGAGGTAAGGATGAAGTTTTGAAAACAGGGTTTTAATGAGAGGACTTGCAGGTAGAGTTCAGGTTTCCATTATGGAGGTGAGTGGCTGGCTGTGGTTCTGCATCTGGGCGTTTGGTTGTAGGAAAGTAGCTTGGAGATCTGGTCACAGGTACCTCTTTATGATCAACGTGAACTGGGTTGTATTTCCCGGCTGGTGCTCGCGCTGGTTCAGAGCTGGTTGTACTTGTTCTCCTCGGCCGACCGCTGCTCTGCCTTGGAATCCATTAGTCTCTTTGGTTTGTTCGCTGCAGGACGATGGAGGAAACACGTTTGGTTTGTGTTTTTAATCACGGCAACCCCATCCCCTGTCC
Source organism: Notolabrus celidotus (assembly GCF_009762535.1). Classification (NCBI taxonomy): domain Eukaryota; kingdom Metazoa; phylum Chordata; class Actinopteri; order Labriformes; family Labridae; genus Notolabrus; species Notolabrus celidotus. The sequence goes on from NW_023260061.1 coordinate 28,300, forward strand.
CTCACCCCTGACATAAGTGGTTCGTGGTTCCAGACCAGCAAAGAATTGGAGTCGCTCTGGAACCGGTTTTCCAGGCTCCAAACTGACCCTGAAACTGCCTCGGCTGAAAAGGGGTAAGGGAGAGACAAAGTTAGTTTCTTTCAAGGGAATTAAGGAGTTCAAAAAGCACAACTCAAGAGGGCCTGAGCTGAGTACCACGCTTGGTAGACGGTTGATCTGGCGATGAGTGACGGACTGAGCCGGGCTTAAGTACTGCAGACAGAGTTGGTGGCTTGATTGTAGATTAGCAGCAGGTGAGCAGACTTGATTGCAGCGAGGTGAGTTGAGTCCACCCCCCATCTCCAGGTGAGCTGACAAACAAGACGAACACACAGGGAAAGGAGAAACAGAAGAAAATGGAGGGAAGGAGACTAGGGTACCAATCTGTGATGTCACAAATTGAGCAAATCTGGTGTCCCTTTTCGTGGAAATCTCGTGGGACTTCATGAACAAGTCGTTCAGGGCAGCCTTGCAGTCTCATCCTGGGACTATTCCAACATGTTTCCTATACATCATATTCACTTCCACTGACACCCAGCTCTACCTCTCCACTAAACCTGACTCCTCACTTCCACCTTCTTCCCTCACTGATTGTCTCCTTGAAATAAAATCTTGGCTCACCTCAAACTTCCTCAAATTAAACAGCAATAAAACTGAACTTCTTCTAAGTGGCACAAAATCTACATTAAACAAACTCCATCACTTCTCTATTCCCATCCACAACTCGCCCCTCTTCCCCTCCCCTCAGGTTAAGAGTCTGGGTGTCATCCTCGACAGCACCCTCTCCTTCACCTCCCATATCAACCACGTCACCCGCTCCGCCTACCTTCACCTCCCATATCAACCACGTCACCGTCCTTCACTCACTCCCCACTCCACCGCCATTCTTGTTCACGGCCTCGTCACCTCCCGTTTGGACTATTGCAACTCCCTTCTGTTTGGCCTCCCCCACAAAACCCTCCATAAACTACAACTGGTTCAAAATTCATCCGCCCGTATCATCACACGCACCGCCTCCATCCACCACATCACACCCATCCTGCAACAGCTCCACTGGCTCCCCATCACAGACCGGATCAACTACAAAATACTTCTCCTCACCTTCAAATCCAAACACAACCTTACCCCTCCATATCTCTCTGACCTCCTCCATACTGCCACACCCGTCCGCACCCTCAGATCCTCCTCCTCCATCCACCTCACTGTCCCCCCTGCTCGCCTTGTTACCATGGGGACCAGAGCCTTCAGCCGCTCTGGAACTCTCTCCCACCTGACCTCCGTGACACTGACTCACTCCCACATTTTAAATCCAAACTCAAAACTCATCTGTTTAAACTGACTCACTCCATCTGACCACAACTCCTCTGTCCATTCACTTAAAGCTTTTTAAACTGTGTTTTATTTCCTGTTTGTTATTTAAACTCTGTTTTTAATGTTGTAAGGTGACCTTGAGTGCAAAGAAAGGCGCCTATAAATAAAATGCATTATCATTATTATTATGATGTTGAAACGTTCCCCTTGTTTAGCATTGATATCCAACATGTTCTGTATATGAAGGTTAAATTTGGACTCACAGGATTGGTTATATTTGAGGTTTTCTTGGTCAAACTTGTTGGTGGAAGCTTCTCATTTTGCAGTTAATGCAGTGAATCCTGTCCTCGGAGTTACAGCTGATGCTGCATGAAATCATCACCCTGTTAAAGCTGAATGAAATCAATCGTCTGTCTCTTCGCTCTCAGACGTTTGGCATTTCGGTCGGCTGCTTGACCCAAACAGGAAGCGTCGTCTCTCTCCCTTCGGTCACGTCACAGACGGGGAGTGTTTCATTTATGAACCGTTTTCTCTTTTGCAACCAGCACAGTACCCCTCCGTCTCTCTCCGTCTCGCTCTGTAGTGAAGGAGTGCAGCGTTGTGTCTCCTCTGGGAGCTGAAGCCCTTCAGAGAGAGACACTTCCCCCCTACAGCTGAGCTAATAGGACATGCCATCCTAATACTACAGCTGTGTGTGCCTCTGTGTGTGTGTGTGTGTGCGTGTTAAAGCTCCATATGACCTCAGCTAGCTCTGTTTTTATATCTCCTCCCAGAGCGTCTGCGTCTGTCGGCTTCTTCTCCTCTCCTCTGAGGCCTCATTCAGCCAGACTAAACTGCGCTTCAGAGGAGGATAAACCACATTTCAGTCATTAGAGCATCGGATAAGAGGAATTGCACAGCCTGGAGTTTATGTGTGTGTGTGTGTGTGTGTGAGATGGACGCCTGCAAGGAGCTGCATCACCGAGGCCCAATTTGACACAAATCCACAGAGCTTTGCATCAAAGCCGGAGCCATTTCCAAGCAGTCTCCCCTTCAAAGTCTCTCTAAATGGGGAGGCAGCTCCAGGGTTTTTCAGAGTGGGCCTCAGCAGCGGAGGGGAGGCAGGCTCGGGATCGACTCGCCCTCCCCCCTCTCCTCCTTCCCGTGCCTTTTCTGCCTCATTGACGATGACGATGAGCATCAGAGAATTGAATCATCATCCCCTGACTTTCTCGTGACCCCCACTATGTATCACCAACACCTAATTTATGCTCATTACCTCCAGAGAGACACAAAAAACAAACGACTGAACATCATTTCTTGTTTTCCTGCAGCTGGTTTGATTCAGCGTGAGTGCAGGTGAGGATAAGAGGTAGCTGTTAAAGTTCCTGCGTGCATATGCAGACATAATGTGTGTGTTTATGTTCCTGTATGCGCGGTAATTCCTCCCGTCTTCGCGGTTCACGCCGCACTATAGCAGGAAACATAACCGGATAGAGATTAATGGTGCATCTCTTCTGTTCTCATTATGTTGAGTTTGCTGCGGTTGCTCTTTGCTTATTTAAACTGCTCCATTTTCTCATTATACAAGAAGAAACAAGTGTTAATCAAATAGTGGGTGTTTGTAATTAAATGCCAGCCTCTTGCTAAGAAGCTGCAGCCGTAGCTCCAGTTATTTATGGCTTTGTTTCTGGAGGAGCAATTTAAATGTAATGAAGAGTATCTCTGTGTTTTCAGGACGTCGAGGTCTAATTTTGGGGAGGCACAGCAGCGTTTTCTGCGCACGTATTAATCAGGGTTGTTTTGGATACCTCGACAGAAATAGACAAAAGTGCCTCCGAAGTTCAGACTACGTTTGTCTGATGTCATTCCAGCTCTCTGAGTCTCTCTCAGGAGACGGATTTACAGCCAGAGCAGCAGACATTTATATCTGCATCAGAGCATCATGACCCCGTGAGTCTGTGAGCGACCCGGGTCGACTGATTTTTATTTATTTATTTAGTCATGTTCTAAAAAAGCATGGTGCATTACTGAAGTGCAAATATGACGAGGACGAGCGCTGATTAAATCAAGTCAAGTCAACTTTATTTATATAGCACATTTAAAAAAAAGCCAGTGAATCCATTCTAACCAACATTAAAACTAGTTGGGAATCAGAACTGCAAATTACTATAACTAATGCATTTTGGGAGAAGGCTCTGAAAGTAATTAACAAATCATCAAGTTGTGCTAGGCTATCCCTTATTCAATTTAAAGTATTTCATAGGCTTCATTATAGCAAAGACAAACTCTCCAAGTTCTATCCAGATAAGACAGAAGAGGAGTGCAGTAGGTGCTCCCAAACCCCTTGCAACCTTACCCACATGTTTTGGACATGTCCCGAACTATGTGAGTATTGGAAAGCCTTTTTTTTGGCAATTTCTGACATCCTGGACCTAAAGATTCAGCCATCTCCTCATATAGCCATCTTTGGCAGAGCCCCGCTTGATTTAGCTACTACTAATACGCAAAACAATGTGATAGCATTTGTGTCCCTGGTTGCCCGGAAAAGAATCCTTTTGCTTTGGAAGTCTTCTCAACCACCTTTATTCAGAGTTTGGCTAAATGATGTTTTAACTCTGCTAAAATTAGAAAAGGTAAAATTCACCATCAGGGGCTCATCGGATAAATTTTATACCCACTGGAGGCCTTTACTTGATTATGTAGACCGCCTCCCTCCCAAGGAGTTGACCCCATAGACGGCAGCGCTAATTCAGTACCTTCTCCTTACTTCTTACCTACGTGCCCCCGTCCCTGGTGGCTGCCCCCCCATTAGAGGCCTTTGCGCGGTGGAGCCTGGGCGCCTGGAGCCAACATGGGTCATGTGGACAATGCTGCCCGGGTTGGACTCTTTCTGACTGGGATGCGAGCAGCAAACAAAACTAATATCAAACTCCTTATGAACGACATCTTATATTTCTATTTATTTATTTATTTATTTCTTTACTTATTTATTTATGTCTGTACCACGTGTTACTTGATTGTATTGTATTTTATTTTACATTCTGTTTTGTTAATTTGAGCTGGGGTTTGAGGGAGTGGGGTGGTGGGGGGACGGTTGTTTGTGTGTGTGTGTGTGTTTGTGTGTGTTTAATAAAAAAAAAAAAAAAAAGCCAGTGTTGTCCAAAGTGCTTTACAAGGTAAAAAGTTCATGAAGACAACAATAAACAACAACATATCAGGATATTACTGTCCTCTTCACGAGGAGAAGGCCAAAGAGAAGAGATGTGTCTTCAACAAAGATTTAAAACATTCATCAGAGGGGGGCCGATCTTAATTGGAGTGGCAAGCCATTCCAGAGCTTTGGGGGCCGCTGCTGCAAAGGCTCGGTCCCCCCCGGGTTTTAAGGCGACTTTGAGGCACATCCAGGAGCAGCTGGTTTGTTGACCTCAGTGCTCGAGCTGGGTTGTGAACATGGAGAAGATCAGCCAAGTAGGATGGTGCCAATCCATTTAGGGCAGGGGTGTCAAACTCATTTCAGTTCAGGGGCCACATTCAGCCAAATTTGATCTCAAGTGGGCCGGACTAGTAAAATCATAACATAATAACCTATAAATAACAAAAATTCTAAATGTTTCCCTTTGTTTGCAAAAAAAAGTACAAGTACATTCTGAATTTTTTTATATTTCATGAACTATCTTTTTACAAAAACAGTTGTTGTATTTCTCGCCATGATGAGTCTCATATAGGGCCATATATTATATTCTTTAAGCCCTGAAACCTGCTGGAAACACACCAAACACACAGGTTACCCATTCACCTGACACAGAGTGTAATGTTTACTGCAAAAGAACAGATAGATTATACTAGACCTTTATGGACCCCCCACCCGGTCCAAAAAGTCTATGATTTTCCACTGTATTATGCAAACTGCAAATATTCTTTTTCCTCACTTTGAGAAAAAAAAGTCACAGAGTGCCATTCAGGTTCCCCCCCTGTAGGACAAATTTGAAATACCAGTTACATTTATTGAAAAATTGCAGTCAATGTCTTCTCTGTAATTTCAAAAGTCATCCTGTGGGCCGGATTGGAACCTCTGGCGGGCTGGTTTTGGCCCGCGGGCCGTATGTTTGACACCCCTGATTTAGGGCCTTGTACGTTAAAAGTGCAACTTTAAAATCAATCCTGTGACGGACTGGGAGCCAGTGGAGAGCATGCAGCACAGGTGTGATGTGCTCCCTCTTTTTCCTGCCAGTCAGGAGGCGAGCTGCCGCATTTTGTACAAGCTGCAGGCGCTGAATAGACAACATGTCTAAGCCCACACACAAAGAATTACAATAATCAAGCCTAGCCGTAATGAAGGCGTGTAGAACTCTCTCTAACTCCATGGGAGGGAGATAGGCCTTCACCTTAGCTCTGAGTCTCAGCTGGAAGAAGCTGGACTGAACCATAGAAGAGATTTGTTTCCCAAATTTGAAGGCACTGTCAAAATGAACACCAAGGCTCTTTACAGAGGAGTGAACATTTACTGTGAGAGGGCGGAGAGTGCTCCCATTGAACTATTGGGGCTGTCCAAACACAATGACCTCAGTCTTTTCCTCATTCTGGTGCAGAAAGTTTAGGCTCAGCCATAACTTTACATCTTTCAAACAGTTGAACAAGGACTGCAGGGATCCATTCCTCTTTAAGCTGAACGGCATATAAATTTGCACATCATCATTAACTCAACTTATATTCTGCAGCTCTCAACCCAAGGCTTTCCAGGAACATATGGAGCAGCTAGTGGAAAAAGAAGCCAGCTAAACACTGACTCATCTTATTACATTATACAGTATCTCACAAGTGAGTACACCCCTCACATTTCTGCACATATTTAATTAGATCTTTTCATGGGACAACACTGAAGAAATGACACTTTGATGTAATGTAAAGTAGTCAGTGTACAGCTTGTATAACAGTGTAAATTTACTGTCCCCTTAAAATAACTCAACACACAGCCAATAATGTCTAAACCACCCGCAACAAAAGTGAGTACACCCCTAAGTGAAAATGTCCAAATTGGGCCCAAAGTTAAGCCCAGCACCCGGGCTGCGAGAGCAGTCAGGCCGAAGGATCCAACGCGCCACGGGAGACCCAGGCCAGGGGACAAGCCTAGGACCCAGACAGGAAGCAAACAGGTACTGCCGGAGCACCCAGGGCGACCCCCAGGTCACCCAGCAGGAGGAAAGGGGGGCGAGGGGGGAGAGATCCCCCAGCCCCCCCAAGGAACACCCCCACAACACCGCCCCCACAGCCCCCCAAGAAAGAGCCAAAGGAGCCACCAGGGCCGAGGGGGCCCAGCACCAGGAGCAGACAGCCAGGCAGGCGGGCAGGACCAGGACCAGAGCCTGCCAACCGGCGCGCCGGAGCAGGGGGAGGGCGGAGGCGGCAGGGCCAATCCCCCCCGTCCCCCAAGCCAGCCCGACTACTCCCCCCAGCCACGCCCCCACCTGCGGGACGCGACTGATGGAACAGGCCGCGGGGGCATGGAGGGACACCCCAATGGCTGCCGTAGAAACATCCCCCCAGCTGCGCCCCACCCCACCCCCCAAAAAGGACCGCAAGGGAACCCCGGGAAGCCCGGCCCCGAGGGCGACTGCGGACCAGGCCCCCGCACGGGAGCGGACAGCAGGGGGACGGAGGGTGACAGGGACACCAGCCACCCACCCAGCCCGATGGACCCCCAACGAGTAGGGCCGAGCCAAACACTAAGGCCCCGCCAAACCTGATCTGTGTTTGTGTCATATGATTTGAATTTTGTTTTGTTGTTTTTTTTTGTTGTATGTATGTTTGCTAGTGAGGTGGATTAAAATAGTAGGAGTAATAGCGTCAATATTTTGTGTGGCCACCAGTATTTTCCAGCACTGCCTGAACCCTCTTGGGCATGGAGTTCACCAGAGCTTCACAGGTTCCCACTGGAGTCCTCTTCCACTCCTCCATGATGACATCACAGAGGTGGTGGATGTTAGAGACCTTGCGCTCCTCCACCTTCCGTCTGAGGATGCCCCACAGATGCTCAACAGGGTTTAGGTCTGGAGACATGCTTGGCCACTCCATCACCTTCACCCTCAGCTTCTATAGCAAAGGCAGGGGCCGTCTTGGAGGCGTGTTTGGGGTCGTTATCATGTTGGAATACTGCCCTGTGGTCCAGTTTCTGAAGGGAGGGTATCATGCTCTGCTTCAGTATGTCACAGTACATGTTGGCATTCATGGTTCCCTCAATGAACCAGCTCCCCAGTGCCGGCAGCACTCATGCAGACCCAGACCATGACACTCCCACCACCATGCTTGACTGTAGGCAACACACACTTGTCTTTGTACTCCTCACCTTGGTGCCGCCACACACACTTGACACCATCTGAGCCAAATAAGTTTATCTTGGTCTCATCAGACCACAAGACATGGTTTCCAGTAATCCATGTCCTTAGTCTGCAGTCTTTAGTAAACTGTTTGCAGGGTTTCTTGTGCTTCAGCTTTAGAAGAAATGTGAGGGGTGTACTCACTGTTGTGAGATACTGTAAGTTATCTCATATTTATTCTATATAAACAGAATTTTAATTAGGCTTCCTGTCTAGCTTTTCAAAATAAGAGTTGACAGATAAGAAATGCCACCTCGACCTGTTGAACTTGGTGTTTCACAGTACTGGGTTCATTTAGTCGTAGTAAGATACAAGTACTCAATGAAATATGAATAAAGTTTGCATTGTAAGATTGTCTTTCAGTCCCTTTGTGTCATCCTTCAGTCTTCCACCGTTCACACTCAGGGATCCATTTAAGTAGCAGCTCCTCGTCCTCGCTCACAAATTGGATTTCGCTCACGTTGCTCCAAAGTCAGGACTGATTTACAGGAGCTCAGACGTGCATCGTAATCACCACGGGAGGCGGTTCATTAAAGAACACTCAGGGACACAGTGAGAGGAGGAGGAGGTATGGAAACAGAAGATGAAGGATAAGGTGGACATTTGGCCGATGCCATGTTGTTTTTCTGTGATCCAGATGATGAAGGAGAGGGTGGTGCTAAAGAGGAGCGAGGGGCTGCAAATAACCAGATATCAGACCTAAACAGTCAGCACTGATGACCTTTGTGTTTCCTGCAAAATGTGATTTTGAGAAGAAGCCAAGCAAGCAAGCAAATACATATTCATGTTTGGCGCCCAGGCTCCGGCCTCATCACTCCCTGCAGATAAGTTAACATGCAGACTTTGAGGAGTGATGAGCAAAACATACTAAACACCCCCGGAGCCTGCAGGTGGAAGCTGGGGAGGCGTCGGGGAAGAAGAAAATATCAGCAATGGCATGCAGCAGCAGAGGCGTTGACAGGCAGAGGGAGAGATGGGAGATTTTTCCCCAGTTTAAATAGAACGCCAATTTGAGAGGCAGAGGGCAGGATTGGATGATGGTTATGAGAGTGGGACATGTGACGTGTATGGCATTGCAGCTCGAGTTGTCTGCCTGAACTAGCTTGCAGGCGTCGCTGCATTTCTTCACGGGACTAAATCTGGTGAGAGAGCTGCAGGTGACCTTCAGGTATGGTGTTTCTTAAAGGGACTGGTCTTGTCTCTCTGGGATAAAGCCAGCAGAATTCCAGACTCCTTTGAACCAGTAGACAAATACATGCAAGATAAGAGCTTGAACGATTGAGGGTGCAGAGAAATGCTAAATTATGTCATCAGCATAAAAGGTTACAATGCAGTGCAAAAATGTATCACACTAGTGACACCAAAGTAGAGTCAATTTGTCATGTTTGAGTTCATCCCTGCATCCCCAAAGTCAAGTTAAAACTGAACCATGCAAAGAGGAACCCATATATAAACCTGACCAAGAACCACAGAGACTTCTCTGGACCTGAGCCAGTCTAAGATGGACTGAGGGGAAGTGGGAAACTGTCCTGTGGTCTGACGAATCAAAATCTGACATTCCTTTTGGAAATCCTGGACGCTGTGTCCTCCGCTCTAAAGAGGAGAGGGACCACCCGGCTTGTTATCAGCTCACAGTTCAAAGCCAGCGTCCCTGATGGTATGGGGATCATCAGAGTCCATGGCATGGGTAGCTTCCACATCTGTGAAGGCTCCATTAATGCTGGACTATATATACAGGTGTAGGAGCAACACATGCTGCCATCCAGACCATGACGTCTTCAGGAAGACCTTACAGATTTCAGCAACACCACATTCTGCACGGATTACAACAGCAATCAGTTATTTCAAAAGAAGAAGAAGAAGAAGAAGAAGAAGAAGAAGGTGAGATGAATAAATCAGCAGTCTTCCTGGCTGCATGATTAAATAGAGCAGGATTCATGACGGCCTCCTCTCACACCTGTTTGTCTTCACCTGTCTCTGCTGGTGGCTCCAGTGCTCAGTGAAGAACAGATTTTTAGTGTGGTGTTAAAAACTGTGATGAAGCTGAGGGAGGAGGCAGATCCAGGCGTTCAGATCTGCTCATGCTGCCTCTGGAAATGTAGTGTGTGTGTGTGTGTGTGTGTGTTTGTGTGTGTGTGTGTTTTCTCTGCAGGTGCACAGGTGAGGGCTTTCTGCCAGTAAGGCTCCAGTGATCTGACAGTTCACATTAAATCAGTCTGGAGTGTGTGTGTGTGTGTGTGTGTTTCAGTCTGTTGCTCCCCACACCTCGTGACTCCCTTACTGTCAGAATGAGGCTCGCTCACTGCAGCTAAGTGTTCGCTGCAGCCTCTTCTCTGTCGGCGTGCTGCTCGCTCAGTCCGGTGGAGTCTTCACCGTCCGTCTGTTGAAGCCGGCAGCAGATTTAATCAAAGATAACATGTCGGCGGTAACAGAGGGCCGGCTGAAGCTGTTCCTCCTTCGCTGTCATTGCTAAACTATTTATTTGTCAGGCCTGGTGACCTGATTTATGTCCTGCGTCTGCAGCAGGCCGCTGACTCACGCTGTAAGTCATCTCCCAGTCCAATGACAGAGCCTGCTTCGGATGTTAGACAGCCCTGATGCTTCTGTTCAAATGAAACGACTGTCAGAGGTAAATATTAAGAAACATCCAGAGGCTTATACAAAGAGGAGACGTCAGCACGACTTTGGTCATTTGGTTTCCATGACAAGGGAGGTCGAGCTGATTGTGTCACGAGGCCTGTAAACGTTCACATGCACAGAGTTAGCATGGTGAGACTGAAAGCAAACATGAGTTTGTATTCTCACATGTTGACGGGGACTAACCGGCTCCAGAGCGGGCTGCGTTTAGGACACAGAGACTGGAATAAGTCAACACTGGAGTTTTAAGGATGTTGTGATTATTAGAAGTAAAATGATTCGTGTTTATCACTTTGAATTAGTTTTACTCAAACTAACCTTCCTAACCAGAGACCTTCTGGAGTCCCTGAGCTCCCTTGTCTCGTAGGTTCCTCTGGATCTCTGCTGTAGATTCCTTTTTGTTCTCTTTCTTTCTTTCTTTCTTTCTTTCTTTCTTTCTTTCTTTCTTTCTTTCTTTCTTTCTTTCCTTTCTTTCTTTCTTTATTTCTTTCTTTCTTCTTTCCTTCTTTCTTTCCTTTTCTTGTTTCTTTCTTTGTTTGTTTGTCTCTTTCCTTTATTTCTTTATTTATTTCTTTCTTTGTTTAGTTGATTCCTTCTTTCTTTCTATCTTCCTGTCTTACAGTCCTTTCTTTCTCTTTCTTTCTTTTCTTCTTTCTTTCTTTCTTTCTTTCTTTCTTTCATTCCTTTCATTCATTCTTTCTTTCTTTCTTTCTTTCATTTCTTTCTTTCCTTCTTTAATTCCATCTTTCTTTAATTCCTTCTTTCATTCCTTTTTTCTTTCTTTCTTTCTTTCTTTCTTTCTTCCTTTCTTTCTTTCTTTCTTTCTTTCTTTCTTTCATTCCTTTTTTCTTTCTTTCTTTCTTTCTTTCTTTCTTTCTTTCTTTCTTTCTTTCTTTCTTTCTTTCTTTCTTTCTTTCTTTCTTTCTTTCTTTCTTTCATTCATTCCTTCTTTCTTTCTTTCCTTTCTTTTCTTTCTTTCTTTCTTTCTTTCGTTCATTCTTTCTTTCTTTCATTCCTTTCTTTCTTTTCTTCTTTCTTTCTTTCTTTCATTTCTCTCCTTCTTTCTTTCTGTCTTTCATTCCTTTCTTTCCTTCTTTAATTCCGTCTTTCTTTAATTCCTTCTTTCATTCCTTTAATCTTTCTTTCTTTCTTTCTTTCTTTCTTTCTTTCTTTCTTTCTTTCTTTCTTTCTTTCTTTCTTTCTTTCATTCCTTTCTTTTCTTGCTTTCATTCATTCCTTCTTTCATTCTATCTTCCTGTCTTTTAATCCTTTCTTTCTTTCTTTTCTTTCTCTTTCTTTCTTTTCTTTCTCTTTCTTTCTTTAATTTCTTTCTTTGCTTCTTTCTTTCTTTCATTCCATCTTCCTTCTTTAATTCCTTTTTTTCATTCCTTTCATTCCTACTTTCATTTTTTCTTTCTTTCTTTAATTCCTTCTTTCTTTCATTCTTCCTTTCATTCCGTCTTTCATTCATTCTTTCTTTCTTTCCTTCTTTCTTTTATTCCTTCATTCGTTATTTCTTTCTTTCTTGACCCCGTAACAGGATAAATGGCCAAGATAATGGATGGATGGAACCAAGGCCTGAAACACAAGTACTGAACTAAACTAACCAAACCATGACATGTACTCAGTTTCATCTAGTGTGTATGAATCAAAAATATAAAACATGTAACTTTCTGCTTCTTAAAAACTCTTCTGTAATCAGTTACCACAAACATTTTGGTTTACAGTGTAGAGGTCAGCTGCTCATGAGGATGGCTGAAAGTGTAATGTGTCTGAAGGTTCGCCACAGTTTACCAAAAGATAAGGAGGAAGAGAAATGCCAAGCATGCTGCAAAATAATCAGGGTTCCCACGCTTTTCCAGAGATCATTTTCCAGGACATTTTCAGTGATGATGAAGCTGGTATGACAGTCTAAATTTAGTTCCTCATTAGTTCCTAAATAGTTTAATGTGTTCCTCTCAGTTGAAGTCTACATTGAAAGACGTGCAGTCTATGGCTATCCATGAAATCATCTCTTACATGCTTTAAAATTGATTATAGAATAATGCAGATGTACAGTACTTCACTTTATTAGTGCAACCAAGTAACAATGATGGGCAACTCTCATCTCAGCTTTCTCTTTTCTCAAAAAATATAAAATGAGCAAAATAAAAAACAAAAGAGCCAGCAAAGGACTCTGGAAGCTGCCTTACTGAAATAAAGAAATAATAATAATAAACAGAGGATAAATTGACCTAAATAGATCTGAATGACAAAAATGGCCACAAATGTTGAATGGGGATGTGTTTTTTTAACCTTGTCAGGTCACACACAGTCATGTTGGAATAATTTTCCAGGACATTTTGCTTTTTCTCCCAATTTCCAGGTGTTTTCCAGGACTGGAAAACTGGTCAACTGTTTTCCAGGTTTTCCAGGACGCGTGGGAACCCTGATAATGTCTTGCAAGGGGGAACACGACCTCCACGGTCCAACACATCAGCAGTGTGCATCAAATGAAACCAGAATGCATGTGCAAACCTTCAACTTTGCCCCTAGTCAGTGTCTCTATCCTGTCCTCTCCGGGACTCTCTAGATAGCAGCATGTTTTCGTGTCGTTGGCTTCGTCTGTCTTTATAGTTTATTTCCCACCATGCAACATGCTCCACACATCTTCCACTCATCTAACAACCCACACGCCGACTTACTGGCGCATACACTTCATCCTCTTTGTACAGCAAAATGAGTTTTAGTCAAATGTAAATAAAACGTCTTTGATAAAAATGTTATCAGCACGCTCCAAATCTTAGAACAAAGTTGTCACTTTGGATCTGCTATAATAATAATCCAACTTCTTCAGTCTGCTGTGTGAGAAGCGTTTCCTCGTTAGCAGCTGTCTGAACCCAGCGGTGAGTTTTGACAGTTTGACTCAGTGTGTTCTCAGTAATGTGTTTCAATTTGAATAAAAATGCTCCAGCTGTCTTTGCAGAAACAAAAACAAGTCCGACCGCACAAATGAAGAAGAATCTGTCGTGTTTGGAGATCTTTAAAATTTCATAACTCTTCCTGCTCCTCTTTCTGTTCACGATTTCATCCTCCACAGAGTCTCGCCATCTTGTTCACATTTCTTTCTCTCTCCCTCTCTCTCCTCTCTCTCTCTCTCTTCTCTCTCTCTCCTCTTCTCTCTCTCTCTCTCTCTCTCCCTCTCTCTCTCTCTCTCTCTTTCCTCTCTCCTCTCTCTCCCTCTCTCTCTCTCTTTCTCCCCTCTCTCTCTCTCTCTCTCTCTCTCTCTCTCTTTCTCCGCATCTTCATCCTCTCTCTCTCTCTCTCTCTCTCTCTCTCCCTCTTCCTCCTCCTCTTCCTCCTCTCTCTCTCTCCCTCTCTCTCTCTCTCCTCTCTCTCTCTCTCTCTCTCCTCTCTCTCTCTCTCTCTCTCTCTCTCCTCTCCTCTCTCTCTCTCCTCTCTCTTCTCTCTCTCCCTCTCTCTCTGTCTCTCTCTCTCCCTCCTCCCCCTCTCTCTCTCTCTCTCCTCCCTCTCTCTCTCCCTCCTCCCTCTCCCTCTCTCTCTCTCTCTCCTCCCTCTCTCTCTCTGTCTCCCTCCTCTCTCTCTCTCCTCTCTCTCCCTCCTCTCTCTCTCTCTCTCCTCTCTCTCTCTTCTCTCCCTCTCTCTCTGTCTCTCTCTCTCTCTCTCTCTCTTCTCTCTCCCCTCTCTCTCTCTCTCTCTCTCTCTCTCTCTCTCTCTCTCTCTCTCTCTCTCTCCCTCTCTCTCTCCTCTCTCTCTCTCTCTCCTCTCTCTCTCTCTCTCTCTCTCTCTCTCCCTCTCTCTCTCTTCTCTTCAGTCTGTCAGTCTTTTTATTTTGGAGGTTTGATGAAATGAACAGCAGTGTTTGGTGCTGAATTCATGCTCTATCATCCTGATGGATGTGTATATCTTAAAAACATAATTTTCCTTCCTGAGAACTCAAGGTTGATGTTGAGTTACCTTCACTGTGAAAACTTTCAGAACAGAAATAATCTGAAGTGATGAAAAGCTGAAACACTCAACACACAAGAAGAGTCCTCACGTCTGTGGGATGACATTTTGTCTGCCCGTTATTTAAGGAGGAGCTCCTCGAGGTACGGATAAGTGTCTGATTTGAGGAGGTTCACTCTGACAACTTCTGCATGTAAAGAAACGTAGTCAGGATTTAAGGAGCGTGGAGAGAAACGAGAGCTTCACATTTTCAGGTTCAGTGTTGATGTGCAGAGAAGAGCAGCAGTGTGAACTTTAAGGAGGCTGAAGGTGAAACTTAAAGACTAATGTGGGATTTCTACTATAGATGAAGAAAAGGTAAATGTTCCAGTTGTTCCATCTGGGGATCAAGAATGTGCTCAGGACTCTCCAGAGGAGGAACAGCATCAGAGTGAGGAGAGACCCCTCCTCATTACAGAGGAGTCTTACCTCCTCAACCTGCTTACATGTCATATCCATAGACTGTATAAATATGGACGTAGTCTCCGTGACGTCACCCATCTGTTTCTGAAGCGCTGTTTTGAAGCCAATCATCGGCGGCGGCAGCCATATTGGAAATGCTGAACTCAACATAACTGCTGTGGAGCGAGTGTGACGTAAAGAGGCGGGCTCTGAGCCTCCTATCCAACAGCTACAGTGTTCCTGCCTGTCAATCAAAACAGATGTGCCTCTTGTGATAACATAGGATAAGATCCTCCTTTATTCATCCCACAACGGGGAAATTCATGGAGTTACAGCAGCAAACAAGAAGGTGTACAGAACAAGAATTTATATAGGAAAGAAATGTCCATCAGAGGCGACAGCTTGGTCATAATTCTCCTGTCAGCCACCACCTCCACAGGGTCCAGGACTGAGCTGGCCTTCTTCACCAGTTAGTTCAGTCTGGCTCTCCTGTATCCTGTCCGCCCACAGCAGGTGAAATCCTTCCAATGTGGCGTTGGTGTCCGGTGTTAGCTCTGTTAGCATGATGCTACTCTGGTGCTGGGTTAGCTGGTCCACCTTATCGTAGATAGATCTTACAGTCCCCATAACGGTGGGTGGAAGGACAGGTCCATGTCATCTCTTTAGCTTGCACCTCAGTACCAGCACGTCGTCCTCGCCTCCTTCTCCTCAGCTCGCAGGGAAACATTGGGCCTAGCATCGACATGCTACAGGCTGCTAACAGCTGATCTCCTATGTAAACAATGTTACCATGGCTACATGCAGGATCTCCGGACACACACAGGAACAAAAATAGTAAAAACACCCCTGCAAGCGTAGCCAGTTTGGTGTCTATGGATAACTAAACAGATATAAGAACAACCAAGAGAGAGCTGCTGCAACAAGCAGACACTCGAGCGGTGCTAAGCAACGAAAAAGAAAACGTACTCTTAATATCTTCCAAATTGGAGTGTTATGAAAAAATTCAGGTTGCCACTTGGATCATATCAAATCAATCCACTGGAAGTAGAACAGAAGAGATGGAATAGAATGCTTTCGATTGGTCAAAGCCAAATAGAACCGTGATTAATTCTAGAATGCAAAAACGACACTGAAGACAACCTGATCACACACGTCATATCAAATCACTCCACAGGAAGTAGTCCGTCTCATTCCCCCTCTGCCTGTTGACACTGTGGTGAAAACGTTAGTGTGGTCTCAGGCTGGTGTTGAGGGTGGGGAAATAATAATAATAATAATAATAATAATGCATTTTATTTATAGGCGCCTTTCTTGGCACTCAAGGTCACCTTACAACATTAAAACAAACAGAGTTTAAATAACAAACAGGAAATAAAACACAGTTTAAAAAGCTTTAAGTGAATGGACAGAGGAGTTGTGGTCAGATGGAGTGAGTCAGTTTAAACAGATGAGTTTTGAGTTTGGATTTAAAATGTGGGAGTGAGTCAGTATTATGGAGGTCAGGTGGGAGAGAGTTCCAGAGCGGCTGAAGGCTCTGCTCCCCATGGTAACAAGGTAAGCAGGGGGGACAGTGAGGTGGATGGAGGAGGAGGATCTGAGGGTGAGGACGGGTGTGGCAGTATGGAGGAGGTCAGAGAGATATGGAGGGGCGAGGTTGTGTTTGGATTTGAAGGTGAGGAGAAGTATTTTGTAGTTGATCCGGTGTGTGATGGGGAGCCGGTGGAGCTGTTGCAGGATGGGTGTGATGTGGTGGATGGAGGCGGTGCGTGTGATGATACGGGCGGCTGAATTTTGAACCAGTTGTAGTTTATGGAGGGTTTTGTGGGGGAGACCAAACAGAAGGGAGTTGCAATGGTCCAAACGGGAGGTGACGAGGCTGTGAACAAGAACGGCCGTGGAGTGGGGAGTGAGGGAAGGACGGAGACGGTTAATATTGCAGAGGTGAAAGTAGGCGGAGCGGGTGACGTGGTTGATATGGGAGGTGAAGGAGAGGGTGCTGTCGAGGATGACACCCAGACTCTTAACCTGAGGGGAGGGGAAGAGGGGCGAGTTGTGGATGGGAATAGAGAAGTGATGGAGTTTGTTTAATGTAGATTTTGTGCCAATTAGAAGAAGTTCAGTTTTATTGCTGTTTAATTTGAGGAAGTTTGAGGTGAACCAAGATTTTATTTCAAGGAGACAATCAGTGAGGGAAGAAGGTGGAAGTGAGGAGTCAGGTTTAGTGGAGAGGTAGAGCTGGGTGTCATCCGCGTAGCAGTGGAAGTGAATATGATGTTTACGGAAGATGTGACCAAGGGGGAGGAGGTAGATGATGAACAGCAGGGGCCCCAGGACAGAGCCCTGGGGCACACCTGATAATGACAGTTGGTGGGCACAATGTTCAAAGCTGAGATATTTGACTCATGCATGTTTGAAGGTGAGTCAAAGAGAAGAAGGAGAGCTGAACGAGGACAGACATGTCGACATCAATAATCCATCGGAAGTCCTGTTCACCTTCAATGTTCAGCACTGATACTTCCTGTGCAACCACATGCTTCTTAACGACAGGAGCAGACAGGGGACTTAGTTTTCTCCTGCTAAAAATAAAGCTTGAGCTGTTTTGTTTTTATAATCCACTTAAACAGGACTCTGCATCAAACCCAGGCTGCAGGAGATCCTTTCTTAGTGTGAAGGTTTAGGTTATAGTGACGGTAGATTTCAGTGTATTCTTCCTTCACATGCTGTTTTTGGTAAACTCTTCTTTCATTCTGTTTTTGTGTTTTTCTCTTGCTCTATGTTTTTTTTTTGAACACAGTGCTCTTAGTGTTTTTGGAGAGGAGGGGACCCTCTGTCCAACTTATCTGCTGCTCCATCTTCCCTGGATCCCATTTGGCACTGAATTATTAAAGGGACGAGTACTTTGGGCGAGAAACAGAATGAATTTGGTCTACTTTTGGAAAAACATGTTCTCTTTTTCAGACTACACACACACACACACACACACACAGATGAACTCTCCACCTGAGAGAGTTTCCAAATGTGCCGTGAAGCAGAGCGCTCATGCAGAAGGCTGCACCGGTCGACCTCGCCCTCCTCCCGTCCTTCTGTCCACCCTCTGGTTCACTAAACCGAGTCCAGCAGAAGCCTGCACCTTTACATAAGCCCACAACGAGCACTCTGTTCTCCTTTTACACCCAACCTTTCTGCCCTCTTCCTTTTACTTTAACTACTGCCTGGGTGCTTTCCAGAGAAGCCCACACTTTGTCCGTCTGTGTGTTTATACCGGCTGCAGCGTGCCCGGGTCCTGGAGGTGGAGTCAACACAGTGACTTTATCCTCAACATAAAGATCTAAATCGGTCTCATGGGATGGAGTAAAGAGGAGGGAGAGATGCAGCCGTGCGGTCGGACGTCTCTGGAAACCTTTCAGGGCGTTTGAATGGTCTCTCTGGCTGATAAACACTGAAGTATCAGAGGAATGAGGCTTTAAAGCAACGCTCATAAACCGTCACATCACGGCTACACCATCTGAAATGTGTGTTTTTGATGGCTTGAATCGATCAGTGTGGAAGCAAAACATCACGAAGATGGAGGATGAGGACGAGGACGAGGATGAGGAGGATCAGTTAAATGTTCAGCTGTTTAGGATAGTTAAAAGTGCCATCCATTAAAAACAAATTCTCTTCCCTTCTGTCACTCACTTTGACTGCAGGGAATGAACACATCTTTAAATGGTACACTGCATTAACAGGTTTAATTCCTGTAACATTTTGGTGGTGTTTGCATTTTCAAAATAAAGTCACATGGATATCAGAATGAGTGTTTTGGAGGTTACATTTTAACGCCTCCATGTTCCAGTGCTGAAACCTTGGTGTAGTCTTAGACTCAGACCTTAATTTCAGCAGCCACATTAAGACTCCTTAAGACTACACCTTCAGAATATATCAAGGATTAAAGGACTCATGTCTCAGCAGGATGCAGAAAAACTCCTCCATGCATTTATCTTTAGCAGACTAGACTACTGTAACGGGGTCTTTACAGGACTCCCTAAAAAGTCCATCAGACGGCTGCAGCTCATACAGAATGCTGCTGCTCGAGTCCTAACAAGGACCAACAAAGTAGACCACATCACTCCAGTTCTTAGATCCCTACACTGGCTTCCTGTCTGTCAGAGAATAGACTTTAAAATCCTGCTGATGGTTTATAAAGCCCTGAATGGTTTAGGCTGATCTGCTACTACTTTATGAACCGCCTCGACCTCTGAGGTCATCAGGTACTGGTCTGCTTTCAGTCCCAAGAGTCAGAAGGAAACATGGTGAAGCAGCGTTTAGTCATTATGCTCCACATATCTGGAACACACTCCCTGAAAGCTGCAGGTCTGCTCCAACTCTCACCTCTTTTAAATCAAAGACTAAGACTTTCTTATTTCCCACTGCCTTCCTATCTTAGATTACTTTAACTCTCTTTAAATTAACATTTTAATGTCATTTTTAATATATTTCTAATTTTCCTTTTCTTTTCTGTTTTATCATATTTGTCATTTTAATTATGTTCTTTTATGCTTGTCTGAATGTTTCCAATGCTTTTAATGTTTTAATGTAAAGCACATTGAGTTGCCCTCTTGTATGAAATGCTCTATACAAATAAAGCTGCCTTGCCTTGCCTTGCTGTCTCTGTGCATTGAAATGAACCGCCATGCATTCATTTGCAGAAAAATCAGCCCCTTTCTGTGCAAATGAGCCTAAAATATCTTATTCACAAACACGGGCGAATTAAAGGTTACGGCCAAATCCGTGTCCAGTCTGTCTCCGATCCTTCACGGCACTGGATCTGATATTGAACTGTCTGGAGGTTGCTGGAGCGACACTTTTGAATTCTCAGAGACCTTAATGTTATGATTGTCACTAGGACTGGACCCAAATGCAGAACTCAGGCAAGCTGGATTGTGAAAGTGCAAGTGTTTTATTTAGAGTGAACTCCGTGGTAATGGCGCCGTGGGTAACGAGCGGAGCAGTCCCTCTTTCCAGTGTCCTTCCACAGAGGGTAACTGGAGCTCAGGCAAAGGCAGGCAGGTTCAGCAGCAGACAGGGAAGCGATCAGCACGAGAGCAGGAAGCATGCACGGCAAACTCTGAATCAAGATGAAAACACACAAGGACGTCAGCTTGACACACACAAAGACAAGCAAAACAAAAGCATGCTTGAGGAGCCGCGGACTCAGTGTACCACTTAAAACTGAAGTACGATCTGGCAACGAGCAGGAGAGAATCCGAAGTCTTTATAGGAGAGGGTTGATTATTGAGTGGCTTCACCTGGTGCTGCCTGAAGAATGGAAACCCCGCCCACATTCACCCACAAGACACAAACAAGGGGAAGAGACACAGGAGGAGGAGCAACAGACAGGGAAATGACCAAACACACACACAAAGAGGGAGAGGGGAGGGCTGCCATGATGAGGATCATGACACTTAAAATGTTTTAAAATCACCTTCATGTCAAGCATTTCAACCTGAAAGAAAAGCACCAGACAGTTTTTCTACAGATGCGAATATTCTGCTCCACTTCACGTTTTTATGACTCCCCTGAGGTGTCGGCACTTTGACCTGAATGTACCAAAGATGTGACACTGAACATCACACAATGAGAGCGTCCCTGAGCTCCAACAGAAGTTATCTCCTTCATAGAATCTCTTCTTTTACAAAGATCAGGAGCAGCAAGCGATTCAAAATGAGAGATAAATTAAAGGTGTTTTGGTTTGTGAGAGAGGAGCATTACAGCAGATTTCTCTGACCTTGAAACACGTGCTGAGTTTAATCTGTTAATGTGTTGAAATCAGTGAAAGGTTGTAGAGGATCAAGTATCTTTGAAAAGTGCCGCCAAGGCCGCTGTTTAATTCCTGCAAGCAAATACTTTTAATTCAAAGTATGTTCACTTTAAGTTCAATCAGGAGAGACGAGCTAATGAATTAAAGGCGTGTGATATCGAGATTCTGTTGGTTTCTATTCTAGTCAATGTGTTAAAGGTGACATATCATGCAAAGTCAACTTTTTAATGGTTCTCTACCTGAAATCTGTGTCCCTGTCTACAAACCCCCCGAGAATGAAAAGAATCCATTCTGCCCCTGTTCTGATTTCTCCACCTTTCTGTAAATGTGTGAAACGAGCCGTTTCAGACTTTCAGTGTTTTTCATTACGTCACAACAGCATCCGGTCTGTAACAGGAAGTCAGAGCTCGGAGCTTGTTCAGCCCATAGACTGTATAAAATACAACTCAACCCCTCCTCCGTTTTTCATTCCCTGCACACATGTGTGCTAACAAGGAGCTTAGGAGGGAGGCATGCTAGTTGTAGGCTGTCTTAATAAACACAAAGGTCGCTTTGACTCCCCACGTCTGCAGATTTGAAGATCTAGTGGATGATTTTTAGCTTTCATGGATAAGTGCTAGCGCTAGTTAGCATAGCCACATAGCTACATGTTCATAGCTGTAGCTGTAGCTGTGTACCAAGACACACGTCAACATACTGACAAATAAAACAACAAGAAACACTAAATCTGTGACCAATGGTTCATAAAAGGTCCTGCTGCCTTTCTGGCAGAGGTCGGTTTTACTCCCCACGTCTGCAGATTTGAAGATCTAGTGGATGATTTTTATTTATCATGGATAAGTGCTAGCGCTAGTTAGCATAGCCACATAGCTACATGTTCGTAGCTGTGTACCAAGACACACGTCTACATACTGACAAATAAAACAACAAGAAACACTAAATCTGTGACCAATGGTTCAGAAAGGTCCTGCTGCAGGCGCCTCTCCGTCAGGATCAGATTCTGGATCAGATTCAGAGGGTTGAAGTAACGCTGGTCTGTGAGCAGCCGTGTATATTCAGCCAACATGTAAACATTAGATCAACGTGCTGGAGAGCCGAGGCCACACCCACTTCCTGAGGGGGCGTGGTCAGAGAGAAAACAGACTGTTCTGATGAGGAATGAAGAAGAGGACTTTTCAGGCAGACCAGAATCTGATTTCAAAGTGTTTTTTTGAGCATAAACTTTAAAGACATGTTTTGGGGACCTCTTAGACCAATATATATTGATGAAAAAAGCGTGATATGTCACCTTTAACTTCCACTGGATCCACTCCGTTGCGTTCCAGCTGCGTCTCTGATCCATCAGGTCGGAGTCCTCCGGATCAGATACACAAGACTTCTATGTTTGCCAGATGCCGGAGCACGACGCATCAATCTCAACAGAGCAGATGGAGCGGGACAGGAAGTCAGGTTTCACCAAAACAAAATGAAAACATCCGGTTAATTTTCAGAATAAAACACTCTGTGTTATCACCAGATCGTATTTCACTTAACTACAACAACAAACCAAAGTCATGATGAGCGGAGCCAGGCCTGGAGTCAACAGGTCAGAGGTTTTCAGAGGACCAGAAAGACAACATGGATGAGGAGAGGAGGAGGAGGAGGAGAATCCTTGATTCAGGGATTACCAAGGGGAAACCTCAGTCACATGACTTCAGGGAGAAGTCATACTTTTTCTCAGATTCTAACATTAAAAATCAGATTTCTGGGTTTCTTGATATTTCTTGTTAAAAGTCAGAATTTAATCTTTGTCTCAGTTTTCTAAATTGAAGTCTGAATTCTGACTTTTTGCTGCACGTTTTTTGAGACATTTCTGATTAAATTCTGATTTCTAACTTTTTTCTCAGATTGCAGCTTTTTTCAGAGTTCTGAGAAAAAGTCAGAATTAATCTTCTTCTCAGATTCTGAGTTTAAAAATCTGAATTTTGACATTTATTCTCAAATTTTTGTTCAAAGTCAGACTTCAGAATTTATTTATTTTTCCTAAAATGATTAAAGTCTGAATTCTGACTTTTCTTCTCAGATTTGTGGAGAAAAAGGAGAAATCAAACTTTTATTAAAATCAGAATTTGTTATCACGTCATGTTATCACCAGATCGTATTTCACTTAACTACAACAACAAACCAAAGTCATGATGAGCGGAGCCAGGCCTGGAGTCAACAGGTCAGAGGTTTTCAGAGGACCAGAAAGACAACATGGATGAGGAGAGGAGGAGGAGGAGAATCCTTGATTCAGCGATTACTGCAGGGAAAACCTCGGTCACATGACTCCAGGTGTGGATTGGAGACAGACCGGACATGGATCTGGTGGATGTCCGATGTTAGGAAGGTTGACTCTTCGACCGGAGTCCATGAGCCTGACTGAGACCTGTTGTCTCTAAGTTACACACTTGTATCCGCTCTCTATCTGCAGAAGGTTTATATCAAACAACCCAAAAGGTTTTCTCACAACAAAACTAAACACCGACACAAACAATCAGAAGCTTTCAACAGAAAATGTTGTTTCCTCTCTGTGTTGATGATGAATGCAACGTCAAATCAGGCACCAACTTCTTGCCTGAGTTTCAGAGTTTAGGCGTTCACAACTCAGAAAGTCTTTAGTCCGATGTGTCCGACAGCACATGAACGCAGCACAGAAAGACAACATGGATGAGGAGAGGAGGAGGAGGAGAATCCTTGATTCAGTGATTACTTCAGAAAAACCTCGGTCACATGACTCCGGCGGTCCTGCTCCGTGCTGTGTTCCGAAGACGCAACCGGTGGGTGTTGACGGACGAGAGAGCACGGAGCCGGACCATAGTGGATCAGACACGGATCTGGTGGAAGTCCTGCGTTTGTGTGGCGAAGCTCTGTGCAGCAGGAAGTAGCGATGCTGATGGTTCATCTCTGCAATCAGACACAAAACAAGAGCAGGCTGCAAGGAGCTGCAAAACAATGTAGGTGTGTTTGCACTGGAACTTCATTATCCCATTAAACACAATGAATCAGACTTTGAGAGGGAGCAGATAGGAGGAGAAATTAAAGTGCATCTCGAGCTCTTTGGTGTGCTAACATGCTCAGTGGAAAGTGAAAGGTAGGTGCAGTAACACCGTCCTCCAGCAGAGACCGGTCAGCT
This sequence comes from Notolabrus celidotus, assembly GCF_009762535.1. Lineage (NCBI taxonomy): Eukaryota > Metazoa > Chordata > Actinopteri > Labriformes > Labridae > Notolabrus > Notolabrus celidotus. The sequence continues at coordinate 51,986 of NW_023260061.1, forward strand.
GAGTTAAGGTGAGAAACTTTTCAGGGTTCAAGCCCTCCTTTTAAATTCTAGACTCGACTTCATCCCCCTTTTTTTTGCTCTCTACAAACGTCTGAGAGTGGGCTCTGTCTCATTTGTATGATTCACTGCATTTAGACACAAGAGACACAAGAAACACACCGAGTTCTTGGAGAGAGCTCCGGGAGCCGGGAGGGGGATTTATCTGCCAGAGTGCGTCTTCAGAAGTGCTTGTCGGATGGTCGAACAGCCTCGTGCTCCCTCCCTCCCTCCCTCCCTCCCTCCCTCTCTTCCTCCTCACCTTGGTGACATCAGAAACGGGGAAAGCTTTGTCTAACGGTTCCTGCAACTTTCCAGAAATGAGAATCTGACATTCACACCCACTTCACACCGCGCTCCCCTCAGAGAGGTGAGGGACAGAGCCAGGGTTAAACAACAGTTCCATTTCTGCGTGAAGAGCTGAGTGCAGCACCAACAACTCCCTCCAGCAAATACTGTTAGTGCTTTTTAACTCTGAGAGGAGTCTGAGGGTGATCAGAGGGGAGGTGACTCACATTTCACCCCACGATGAGTTTCAGTCAAATTTGATTTGGCTGTTCAAACAAAGCTTGGACTATTTGTCACACCAAACTGTTTTACACTTTGCATGAGTCTCATGTTTTAACTGAAAGACTCTCGTACTTTCCTCGATCACCAGCTGTTGGCGCGACATTCAATCAATTCTAGAAACCATGTGCTCAGTTTTTCAAGTTGAATCGATATAATACAACATGACAATCAGAAAGCAGCAGCTCAGCTTGCAGCCTTTAAAGTGATTTTTATCACCAGAGAAGATGGAGAGCTCTACAGGTGATCTGGCTAACAAAGCTTCAACAGTTCCAGAGTGACGGGGCCCTGACTGCAAAGGCCCAGTCGCCTCTGGTTTTTAACTTCGCCCTTGGGAGTTCCAAGAGGGACCTGCTGGAAGATCTCAGGCAGCAGGTGGGGACATACATCCCTAGACACTCTCTTAGGTACTCAGGGGCCAGTCCATTTATGGCTTTAAAAGTGAGAGTTAAAATCTTATAATCAATTCTGAAACCCACAGGCATCCAGTGAAGGTAGGCTGAAATTGGTGTGATGTGTTCCCTTTTCTTGGTGTGTGTGAGGAGTCTGGCAGCAGCGTTTTCAGAGTGAGAATCAGAATCAGCTTTATTAGCCTATAAAATAAAAATAATAACAATAACATCAGCTGTAAATACAAAAGAACAACAAATAGGCTTGACTAATATGTACAGGCTAAAATAATATGATAATAGTGCAGTGTTGAGTTGCAGAATAATAAGAATAAAATAGAAATATGGAATTCTGCTTGGAGAATTGTTGCATTGTGTATCTACATGTATATTTACAGAGAGTATTTATCTGACAGGTATGACACTGTTATGGTGTAGTGTTCATCAGAGTGACAGCCTGGGGGAAGAAACTGTTCTTATGGCGGGTTGTTTTGGCGCACAGTGATCTGTAGCGCCTGACGGAGGGGAGGAGTTTGAAGAATTTGTGTCCAGGGTGTGAGGGGTCAGCGGTGATGCTACCTGCCCGTTTCCTGGCCCGGGACCGGTACAAGTCCTGGATGGGGGGCAGGTCGACACCGATGATTTTCTCTGCAGTCCTTATAGTCCGCTGCAGTCTGTGTTTGTTTAGTTTGGTTGCAGAGCCAAACCAGACAGTGATGGAGGTACACAGAACAGACTGGATGATGGAGGTGTAGAACATGATCAGCAGCTCCTGGGGCAGGTTGAACTTCCTGAGCTGACGCAGGAAGTACATCCTCTGCTGGGCCTTTTTTCTGATTGTGTCTATGTGGGAGGTCCACCTCAGGTCCCGGGAGATAGTGGATCCCAGGAACCTGAAAGAGTCCACAGTAGACACAGTGCTGTTCAGGATGGTGAGGGGGGGGGGGGGAGTGGAAGGGGGCTTCTCCTGAAGTCCACTGTCATCTCTACCGTCTTGAGCGGGTTCAGCTCCAGATGGTTTTGACTACACCAGAGTGCCAGCTGTTCCACCTCCTGTCTGTAAGCAGACTCGTCTCCGTCCTGGATGAGACCGATGACGGTGGTGTCATCTGCAAACTTCAGGAGTTTCACCGAGGGGTCTCCTGAGGTGCAGTCATTGGTGTAGAGGGAGAAGAGCAGTGAAATACTTGAGAGCCACTTCAGATTCTGACCAGATCTCCTTTTGAACTGAAAGGGAGACTAAGCTGAGACTTAGTCTCTGGAGGCAAGAATAAGAAACAGGAGACATAAGCTATAGTCTCATTTTGCTTTCCAACAGATCTCATTGTTGTCTAGGAGACAGAAATGAAACACTTTTGAGATCTCCTCTCTACATTTATTTTCCTCTGGGGATTCCTCTCTGCTCTTTCATGTCTCACTCTCCATGCTGCAGGTCTTTGTCCTGGTTTTGTATCTTGCAGCCAGCAGAGTTCACTTTAACTTCAGCCTCAGCCGCTCCGTCACTGAACAGCCGGTAAAAGCCTGACGACTAAGTGAAAGACACAAATTGATCTGGGCAGGGCGTCCCTGGAGAAATGACTGGCAGACTTCTTCAAACCTCAGAGTGCACTTCACTGTCCCGCTCTTTGTTTCCATGAAACATTTTGCATGTCACAGCAGAAGATCCACGATGAATTAACCATTGTTTTAAAGGGAGAGGCAATCAACGCGACTCCATGAGCTTCTTATTTTTGAGCTGCAACGACTGGAGCGCGGATTCAACGTGCAGCGATGTGTTTTAATGGCGAGGCTCGCTGTTTCCTGCATGCACTTCCTGTCAGTGTGGATAAGTGCTGCGCCGCTGCACCGACCCAGAGTGGAGCTGTTTGGATAATTCAGGCTTCAGTCTGTTTTCTGATGTATGAGATGGTGTGACACGGGTCTGCTGTTAAAAATCTACACAGAGCGTACCTGTTCTCCGCCACACGACATGGCACCGTCTACAATATTTAAGTCCTGAGGTGGAGCCGGTTAAAGTGCAGCTGTGGCGGTGAAGCACCGACAGATTGAGGACGAACTTTGTTGCACCGTCATTTTATTCTGACGTTGTTATTTTAATGTTTGTGTGTCACGATGAGCTGGTTTAGCGTCTGTATTTATGAACGGGTGAAGAGTTTTAATGTTGTATTCTGTTGTTTCAATCTGTTGTTCCTCTGTTCTCAGCGTGGCCTCATCATGGAGGGTCACTGCTTTCAGTTTCATCTCCTGCAGACGGATGTTTAGGTACATTAAGCTCGAGTCATGATGCACTGCTCCTGTTCAGTATTTCAAAAACCTTGGTTTGCAGGCACTGACTCTGTCGTGGATTGGACTCTTGTGTTCGTAATGTTTATTTTTTACTATGATAACTATTTCCAGTGATTTTCTTTGTTGGGGTTTTCTGTGTGTTTGTTTTTGTGCTGCAGTGACCGGTGGAGGTGTGGTATGTGGAGGTGGCTCCTCTTAAGCTCAGGCTCGTGCTCCAGCAGCATCAAGGCTCTCTGGTGCATGAACTGTCCGTGCAACAAGTGTCTCGTGGCTTTGCTCATTCTGTTTTCATCACCTCCACCGCCTCACCTGAGTAAACATTGTACGTTTAAGTGTTATGTTCCTGCAAAGGATAGAATAACATCAGACATCCACCAGATCCATGTCCGGTCTGTCTCCAATCCACAGCTGGAGTCATGTGATCGAGGTTTTCCCGCTGTAATCACTGAATCAAGGATCCTCCTCCTCCTCCTCTCCTCATCCATGTTGTCTTTCTGGTCCTCTGAAAACCTCTGACCTGTTGACTCCAGGCCTGGCTCCGCTCATCATGACTTTGGTTTGTTGTTGTAGTTAAGTGAAATACGATCTGGTGATAACACATTGTTATCTACATTGTTTTGCAGCTCCTTGCAGCCTGCTCTTGTTTTGTGTCTGATTGCAGAGATGAACCATCAGCATCGCTACTTCCTGCTGCACAGAGCTTCGCCACACTAACACAGGACTTCCACCAGATCCGTGTCCGGTCCGCTGTGGTCTGGCTCCGTGCTCTCAAGTCCGTCCTCTCACGTCCGTCAACACCCACCGGTTGCATCTTCGGAACACAGCACAGAGCAGGACAGCTGGAGTCATGTGACCGATGTTTCCCCTTCTGTAATCCCTGAATCAAGGATTCTCCTCCTCCTCCTCTCCTCATCCATGTTGTCTTTCTGGTCCTCTGAAAACCTCTGACCTGTTGACTCCAGGCCTGGCTCCGCTCATCATGACTTTGGTTTGTTGTTGTAGTTAAGTGAAATACGATCTGGTGATAACACAGAGTGTTTTATTCTGAAAATTAACCGGATGTTTTCATTTTGTTTTGGTGAAACCTGACTTCCTGTCCCGCTGCATCTGCTCTTGTGAGATTGATGCGTCGTGCTCCGGCATCCGGGAACAATAGAAGTCTTGTGTATCTGATCCTGAGGGCTCCGACCTGCCGGATCAGATACGGAGCGGATCCAGTGGAAGTTAACACCTTGACTAGAATAGAAACCTATCAGATCCAGTGCTGTGACGGATCAGAGACAGACTGGAACATGGAGGCGTTAAAATGTAACCTCCAAAACACTCATTCTGATATCCATGTGACTTTATTTTGAAAATGCAAACACCACCAAAAAGTTACAGGAAATAAACCTGTTAATGCAGTGTACCATTTAAAGATGTGTTCATTCCCTGCAGTCAAAGTGAGTGACAGAAGGGAAGAGAATTTGTTTTTAATGGATGGCACTTTTAACTATCCTAAACAGCTGAACATTTAACTGATCCTCCTCATCCTCGTCCTCGTCCTCATCCTCCATCTTCGTGATGTTTTGCTTCCACACTGATCGATTCAAGCCATCAAAAACACACATTTCAGATGGTGTAGCCGTGATGTGACGGTTTATGAGCGTTGCTTTAAAGGTGACATATCACGCTTTTTTCATCAACATATATTGGTCTAAGAGGTCCCCAAAACATGTCTTTAAAGTTTATGCTCATAAAAACACTTTGAAATCAGATTTTGGTCTGCCTGGAAAACCCTCTTCTTCAGTCCTCCTCAGAACAGTCTGTTTTCCCTCTGACCACGCCCCCTCAGGAAGTGGGTGTGGCCTCGGCTGTCCAGCACGTTGATCTAATGTTTACATGTTGGCTGAATATACACGGCTGCTCACAGACCCGCGTTACTTCAACCCTCTGAATCTGATCCAGAATCTGATCCTGATGGAGAGGCGCCTGCAGCAGGACCTTTCTGAACCATTGGTCATAGATTTAGTGTTTCTTGTTGTTTTATTTGTCAGCATGTCGACGTGTGTCTTGGTACACAGCGACCAACATGTAGCTATGTGGCTATGCTAACTAGCGCTAGCACTTATCCATGATAAATAAAAATCATCCACTAGATCTTCAAATCTGCAGACGTGGGGAGTCAAAGCGACCTTTGTGTTTATTAAGACAGCCTACAACTAGCATGCCTCCCTCCTAAGCTCCTTGTTAGCACACATGTGTACAGGGAATGAAAAACGGAGGAGGGGTTGAGTTGTATTTTATACAGTCTATGGGCTGAACAAGCTCCGAGCTCTGACTTCCTGTTACAGACCGGATGGCGTTGTGACGTATGAAAAACACTGAAAACTGAAACGGCTGGTTTCAGCACACATTTACAGAAAGGTGGAGAAATCAGAACAGGGGCAGAATGGAGTCTTTGACTTTTCAGGGGGTTTGTAGACAGGGACACAGATTTCAGGGAGAGAACCATTAAAAATTCAATTTTGCATGATATGTCACCTTTAAAGCCTCATTCCTCTGATGCTTCAGAAATACCTAGAATAGAAATCTTGAAATATGATCTGGTGATAACACAGAGCGTTTTATTTTGAAAATTAACCGGATGTTTTCATTTTGTTTTGGTGAAACCTGACTTCCTGTCCCGCTCCATCTGCTCTGTTGAGATTGATGCGTCGTGCTCCGGCATCCGGGAACAATAGAAGTCTTGCATATCTGATCCGGAGGACTCCGACCTGCCGGATCAGAGACTCAGCTGGAACGCAACGGAGTGGATCCAGTGGAAGTTAACACATTGACTAAATTAGAAACCTATCAGATACGGCGACCAGGTGCTCCCGATTTTATTGCAACTTTAAAAAAAAAGCTGCTGTGAAGTTGGATATTTTTAACCAAAACAATAAAAGATAAAGTCTTACTGTCAAGTCTTACTGAAGCTTACAAACTAAAGGTTTGAGTTATGTACTCTCCAATTTAAGGGATAAAGAAAGAAGGTTAAACGCTGTAAACATATTAATCAACATACAAAAAGCCTAACCTAAAGAACACACGTATCAATAAAAGTATATCCTGTGGCATAAATTGAGTTTTCATCCTCAAAGGACAGAGAAGCGACTCGTCCTTGTCTTCCAGTCTTTGTTCAGCGTCTTACTCGTTAAGGTCCTGATGTCCTTTTCATATGAATCCATCATCAGAAACACGTACGCCCATTTTTAATCTCCTCTCAGAGTGAAGTGCTCCTCCTCCTCCGCTGCTCCATCGCTCCCTCATTAATACCCTCCCTCCACTCTTCCCGTCCGTCTGACACTCAGAGGACGCACACGCGCATATTTCTATTCCTCTCCTGGTGTTGTTTATACTTCGCTCTCCTCTTCATGCCCCTGCAGACCCTCAGAGGCTGGCTGTTAGCTCGCTCCGAGTGTCTCCCCCAGCTGTCGGGGGGATCCGGACACGTACTGAGAGCTCTTCATCATGAGCTAAAGAGGCCCTGAGGTTACACAAATGATGGCAGAGAGCTGCAGGTATAGAGCTGCAGAAGAGGACACCTGAGAGCTGATTCAAGAGCGGAGCTTAGTGGAGGAAAGGACACCCAGAGGAGCATCGACTCCGTTATGTATCTGAAGAACGATGACGTGTGTCAGAACTGAGAATAATCTCATCAGGAATATATCACAGAAGTTACTCTGCACATCCAGCCGAGACACTGCAATGTTCACTGTATCACAGTCTAATCAGCAACTTCAGGAGCGACTGTTTGCATTTAGGAATTCAGTCATCTCTTGGTTCATCCTTGTGATTAGGGGTGGGAATCAAAACCGGATCCGACTTGGAACAGGTTCCAATTGATCAATTCCATTGGAATTTCACACCTCAAATGTTATTAACTCTTCTTAACGATTCATTTCCCAGGACGACATCACGTCACATCACGCCACGTCACGTCTAATCACTTCACGCCATGTCACGGCACGGTATGTTGCATTACATCACACACTCAGAACTCCTTCAACCACGAGGAAACATGGAGCGTTTTTCTTCTCCAAATTCAAAGTCTTTTCCTCCAGGCTCCAGGGGTCACGTCCATACTCACGTGGCCGAAAATGAGGCACTGATTGCGGGTAAAATACCTCCACGATGACCCCCGGAGGAAAAGCGTTTTTCCTCTCCAAATTCAAAGTCTTTTCCTCCAGGCTCGAGGTCCTACATCCGGACTCACGTGGCCGAGAATGAGTTCAACCTGTTGTTCAGTATGTTCAAGTTGAATATGTTCATGTTCAGTCCTTGTGCAGACATCATTTTGGAGAAAATAAATTGGTTCCTTTTGTTGTGGAAGACTGTGGAGAACTACTTTTATTCCCCTCATAAAAATAATCGTTGGGAGAACTGATAAGGACTTGGATTGATAAGCAGAATCCACAATGGCATTGACATGATCAAATCTTATCAATTCCCACCCCTACTTGTGATCATCTTTATTTTGAAGGGTCTCAGCTTCACTGTTAATAGTGACACAGAGGCTTCACTCTGGCTTACTTCAGCTTTTCTCAAGAGTTACCTAAAACTAAAGGGTCTTAAGTTTACTGAAACACCCACTGGAACCTGAAACTCAGAACAACTGCAAGCAAAATGAATAACCTCTTGCAGGTGGTGCAAAAATCCAGCCCCCCTACATACAGGCTCTACATTTGGATCTACAATGACATTCTGAATTAACACGGCTACGACAGTAAACCCCACCCTGTTCAGACTTACAGGTCTGGGTTCACCTTCTGTGCTTTCCTCCTTTTAGATTGTGTCCTGCCTTCATTATCTTCACTTGTGCCTTGTTGTCTCACCTGTGTCTCGTTGCTCGTTACCCAGTGTGTGTTCAGTCTCTGTGTCAGTTTGTTGAGATTTTTCCTTGTGACTTTTGCGTTTCCTTTTTTTTTGTCAACAAAACAACAATGCAGCCATTAGACTCAGAAAGATTTCATTAAAAAAATCTAATGAAATAAAAAAGGAAAATGAATGCGTCTCTCCTCCCGGTGTTCCGCTTTTAAAAGTGACCCTGTAAACTGGAGACCTTCAGCTGAACGTGTCAGTGTTTGTGGAGTTTACACAGCTCTTGAAACACAGAGGGAGTTCCTGGGGATGCAAACTAGTTTAGTTTTTATTAAGATTTCAAAATATCCTCATCAGATATTTAATGATGGTCTAAAGACGTTTATGAGGGATGCATCCGGCTGAGAGTCTCCAGTTATCAAGACACCGGCCGATCTCTGCGATCACGGCTTTTTGAGTTGAAAAGGATTTTAAAGCCGTGTTGAAACGTCTTTGCTACTCGAGCTTATCTCCTCTCACGTGTTGATTCATTCATTCATTGCTTTTTACATGTTTTAAACTGCAGGTGCAAAATTTCACTTTTTTTCATGTCTTACTGGTTTTGGAGCACAATTTCAAATTTGAGGAAAATTATTTTTTTCCAACAGGCTCCAGGTCAACTTTTTTGTCAATTTTTTTTGTCAAATTTCTTTTTTTTATTAAAATTTTTTATTTTTTCAAAAAATATATATAAAAAAAAAAATTCAAATTTTTTTTTTTTTTTCAAAATAGTTTCTTCAAAATTTTTTTTCAACATTTTTTTTTCAACATTTTTTTTTCAACATTTTTTTTTCAACATTTTTTTTTTCATAATTTTCCAAAAACCATTCACAGTCATTGTATTTTTCCATCTGTGAATGTCATTCGTCTTTGTTTTACTGCCCTCTACTGGTCTGGTGGTGTAGTGTCAAAGGATTTTAAAGCCGTGTTGAAACGTCTTTGCTACTCGCGCTTATCTCCTCTCACGTGTTGATTCATTCATTCATTGCTTTTTACATGTTTTAAACTGCAGGCGCAAAATTTTCACTTTTTTTCATGTTTTACTGGTTTTAGAGCACAATTTCAAATTTGAGGAAAATTATTTTTTTCCAACAGGCTCCAGGTCAACTTTTTTGTCAATTTTTTTTGTCATTTTTTTTTCCGATTTTCTTTTTTGTATTCAAATTTTGTATTTTTTCAAAAAAAAAAAAAAAAAAAAAAAAAAAAATCCAAAAAAAATTTTCAAAAATTTTCTTCAAAATTTTTGTTCAAAATTTTTGTTCAACATTTTTTTTAAACATTTTTTTTTCAACATTTTTTTTCCAAAATTTTCCAAAAACCATTCACAGTCATTGTATTTTTCCATCTGTGAATGTCATTCGTCTTTGTTTTACTGCCCTCTACTGGTCTGGTGGTGTAGTGTCAAAGGATTTTAAAGCCGTGTTGAAACGTCTTTGCTACTCGCGCTTATCTCCTCTCACGTGTTGATTCATTCCTTCATTGCTTTTTACATGTTTTTAACTGCAGGCACAAAATTTTCACTTTTTTAAAATGTTTTACTGGTTTTGGAGCACAATTTCAAATTTGAGGAAATTTTTTTTTTCCAACAGGCTCCAGGTCAACTTTTTTGTCAAATTTTTTTTTGTCAAATTTTTTTTGTCAAATTTTTTTTGTCAAATTTTTTTTGTCAAATTTTTTTTGTCAAATTTTTTTTGTCAAATTTTTTTTGTCAAATTTCTTTTTTTTAATCAAAATTTATATTTTTTCCAAAAAAAAAAAAAAAATTCAAAACATTTTTTTCAAATTTGTTTTTTCAAAAAAAAATTCAACATTTTTTTTTCAACATTTTTTCTCAAAAATTTTCCAAAAAACCATTGACAGTCATAGTATTTTTCCATCTGTGAATGGCATTCGTCTTTGTTTTACTGCCCTCTACTGGTCTGGTGGTGTAGTGTCAAAGGATTTTAAAGCCGTGTTGAAACGTCTTTGCTACTCGCGCTTATCTCCTCTCACGTGTTGATTCAGTGAATCCATCTGTGATGAAATATAGCACCATCTAAAACAGCGCCAGCTGAGTCTCTTCATGCTAACAGGCTAACTGTTGTGTTGCTCATAATGATACCTGCCTGTCCGTCTGCTTCTATGGTGTCATCTGTGATGAATGACATTCCTCTTTGTGTTACTGCCCTCTACTGGTCTGGTGGTGTAGTGCATTTACTTCTTATTTCCTCCATACGTCACTGGCCTGACTTGCACAATCTACCCGGGACTTCAGCCCACGGTCAAAACGCAGACAACAATTGGGGCACAGGAACCTTTTAGTTCAGGGGGCTAAAAGACCCTGGGACTCTTGGTCAAAATGCACCTTATGATTGTTCTTATTTGAATCCACTCTGAGTGTATCTTCTTTATTATTGTCCCTTTCACTGACACTGCACTCATCCACAGCATTAATCCAATAAGGTAAACACTTCAGTTCATATCTCACATGTTGCTCGCTTCATTAGACGTGGCAGCTGTGACGTTGCGTTCGAGGATTTCTACACTTCTCTGAACTCAAATGTTGCTCACAGCGCTGGAACGAGAAGTGCAATGTTTGAAGAGAGAGGAAAAAAATGTGAAATCTATGAAGCAACTGGAGGGGAGTTTAAAGGGATTATGTCGAACATAAGGGCTCCGAGTGAAAGATATTAGAATTTGGCATATTATAATACACTGAGGATTACTTATTCACAGTTCCAACAAAGAGCCACTTGAGAAAACAAAGGCTGTAATCACTCTGAAATGAACCCAGCTGTTATAATGTGGAGCGTCAGGTAGCTGGGAGCTGAGGGAGCTGATGATGAAGTGGTGTGTAGTGTGAATAATCAGGGTTAAAGTCAAACAGATCCAATGTTTCCATGTTTAACCCGGACTGCAGA
>NW_023260061.1:63544-80973 GCF_009762535.1 Notolabrus celidotus
ACAGAAAAACAGCAAAATAAGTGAGAAATAGTGTGAATAGTGTAAACTGAGCGGTCAACAAAAAGTAAGGAGACCCAGCTCACCCGCTCTCTCTACCTGCAAACAAAAGAACACAGGTGGCCTAAATGAACTCAATATCCCCGCCCCTAACTAAGGGGTGCAACGGATCAAAAAACTCACGGTTCGGATCGGATCACGGTTTTGAGTCACGGATTGGATCATTTTTTGGATCAGAAAAAAAAAAAAAAGAAGACAAGACAAATACAACTTTGTCCCTCCATTTATTTTGTAAAACTCTTTGCCCATTAAATAAAAACAACATTCAACTCAAAATGTACTGCATGTGTAAAGCACCCTATCTGTGGGCCCAGTCCTGCCTCATTCACTGCATTTCATGGCATGGCAAGTGAAGGAGCAGAGGAACTTCAAAAGTTTCACTCCATTCTTCTTTCATTTGCTGATTTTCACCTTCCACTTTTCTTTGAGCAGCAAACTGTGAACACACCGTTTTATTCTCGGGTCCTACAGCTGGCAAAGTGCCAACATGCGAACTGCTCCATAAACGAAAGTGAAAGTTAAAAATTGCACTGCAACACAGAGCTCATATCTCTAAAGCTAAACTGTCTCGTTTCTATCCCGACATCGACCCGTACTGTGACAAATGCAAGAATGCAGAAGCATCACTGGTTCATATGTACTGGCAATGCCCAAGTCTTAATAAATACTGGACAGAGGTATTTCACACTATATCCAAGATAATCAACGTTGAATTGAAACCCAATCCTCTTGTTGCTGTGTTTGGGGTCCCTGGAGGAGTGGTACAGTTATCGGCACAAAAACGGCGGACTCTGGCCTTTGTTTCCCTCCTGGCCAGGCGTGCCGTGCTGCTCAGATGGAGAGATGCTACCCCGCCCACGCATGCACAATGGTTGGCAGATATTATGGCTTGCTTAAAGCTTGAGAAAATAAGATTCTCACTCCAACATTCAAATGCACAGTTTATTGAAATTTGGGGACCCTTTCTGGACTCTGTATACAAACCTTTAAAACCATGATTCAGATGCAGCTTCATCATCTCTCTCTTTCTGATGTAGAATTAGGTCTTTAATGGGACTGGGAAAAGTATTTCAAGATACCACTGGCAGTGACAGGGTAGGGATTGTTTTATAATTAGGGATTGTTTTATAATGGTTGTTGTTGTGTTCTGTTTGTTTATTGTGTTGTTGTTTTTTTGTTTACCTTTGTATTTTCTTTAACCTAAAAAGCAAAAAAGTAACACAAGCTGTTGTTGTCCATGCCTCATTTACTTACCATGTGCAGTTACTGGTTCGTTCCCTTTGCATATGTCTCTCACTTTTCCCATGTAGACGTTACTGCTAACTGCATTTGGTGTTTATTTATAACATCCTCTAATATCATTGGCTGATCAACACTGCACTTAATGTACACCCTGTTTGTGTCTCAATAAAAAGATTTTGATGAAAAAATTGCACTGCAGCAGTGGACTCTAAGGCTGTTTCCGAAATGGCCTGCTACATACTACTTACTAATGTAGTAGGCAGTAGGTATTGCCTACTACATACTGCATTTGAATTTAGTATGTAGTATGACTGTTCTGTCCGATCTGTCATGCAGCATGCTGAGCCAGACTTCGCTGGATTTCTGGTTTCGGAAAGCGGAAGTAAACAACGGCGAAGCCGATAAATAAAAAGCTTATTTAGCATCCATTTATGATTTAAAAAGTTAGGAAGTGGTTTATATGTAATTTGATAACTTTCACAGCACCCAAAAACGGATTTCCTCCCGTCAAAAAATAAGGAAAAAGAAAAAGCAGAACGAGCGCTGTGCATTATGGGAAACAGTACGCGAGGCAGACTGGTCCGATGCACACTGAGATATTTTCCCGAATCAGTAGACATCCGGGGAGTTTTGGCTTACTGCAGATTTTGCTCTTGTTCACATACTACTTACTACATACTGAATTTTGGACATATCAGTACGTACTGCTAGTATAGTAGGCGATTTCGGAAACAGCCTTAAGTGACCCAGTAACAGCCTGTCTGCGTATCGTTGGCATGGAGACAAGTCCCGGTAAACACGTGGTGACCCGACCAAAACACAGAGTGAAGGAATAACAGTTCGGGGGCCATAAATAGACGGCCGGGTGCGGCCCGCGGCCCGCGTATTGACGGCCTCTGGTCTAGTGGGTGCACAACGAAATTTTATAACGTGGCTCAATCACATTCAGCATTCACTGTATTTCACAGGGAAAACCAAAATGCTCCCATACATGTGACTTAAAGGTGACATATCATGCAAAATTGACTTTCTAATGGTTCTTTACCTGAAATCTGTGTCCCTGTCTACAAACCCCCCGAGAATGAAAAAAATCCATTCTGCCCCTGTTCTGATTTCTCCACCTTTCTGTAAATGTGTGTGAAACCAGCCGTTTCAGTTTTCAGTGTTTTTCATACGTCACAACGCCATCCGGTCTGTAACAGGAAGTCAGAGCTCGGAGCTTGTTCAGCCCATAGACTGTATAAAATACAACTCAACCCCTCCTCCGTTTTTCATTCCCTGCACACATGTGTGCTAACAAGGAGCTTAGGAGGGAGGCATGCTAGTTGTAGGCTGTCTTAATAAACACAAAGGTCGCTTTGACTCCCCACGTCTGCAGATTTGAAGATCTAGTGGATGATTTTTATTTATCATGGATAAGTGCTAGCGCTAGTTAGCATAGCTACATAGCTACATGTCCTAGCTGTAGCTGTGTACCAAGACACACGTCGACATGCTGACAAATAAAACAACAAGAAACACTAAATCTGTGACCAATGGTTCAGAAAGGTCCTGCTGCAGGCGCCTCTCCGTCAGGATCAGATTCTGGATCAGATTCAGAGGGTTGAAGTAACGCGGGTCTGTGAGCAGCCGTGTATATTCAGCCAACATGTAAACATTAGATCAACGTGCTGGACAGCCGAGGCACATCCACTTCCTGAGGGGGCGTGGTCAGAGAGAAAACAGAGTGTTCTGATGAGGAATGAAGAAGAGGACTTTTCAGGCAGACCAAAATCTGATTTCAAAGTGTTTTTTTTGAGCATAAACTTTAAAGACATGTTTTGGGGACCTCTTAGACCAATATATGTTGATGAAAAAAGCGTGATATGTCACCTTTAAGAGATGCAGGAGGTTTTTCAAGTCCCTCTGCTCCTTCACTTGCCATGACAACAGCTGCGCTTGACGAGTGAGTGTGGATTGAACATGCGGTCATCACGTGAACACGCGCAACTTTTTTCATCAACCGATCCGCGGACCACGTCCGTGCCGACCCGTGGAGAGGCATCCGTACGGATCACGGATCAAAGATGATCCGTTGCATCACTACCCCTAACACATGACCCGTAAATAACCTAATTGACTAATCCCACAGTAAACCATACCGTAAACAAACAACTAAAATAACACCACAAAAAGTATACAAACAATATCCTACCCTAAACCTCAAAATAACATAATATAAACACTTGAATCCCTTCATGGCTCCAACAATGTCTGTATGATAAACAGCAACATGTATCAGCTGTAGATTAACACAACACGCTCTGAATCTCTGTGGAGAAGGAAACAGAGATCCTAGCGGGGACAGAAGCAGGCGACCGGCCATCAGAGAGACCACACTGCCCTCTAGTGTTTCGGAGGAGAATTGCAAAAGACGCACAAGTATGTGGTTCTCATGTCCGCTTCAGACCCTGCTGCATAGGGGCGACACAGAAGTATAAATCAGCCTTAAGAGCTGAAAGATACAACCCACTTAGAGTTACATCCAGTGCACCAGGGGCCTCATGTATCAAGAGTGAAATGAACGTGGACATGTGTGGTGCCTCACGCCAGCTTCATGGCTGGCGTGCCCACGTTTCTACAGCTGTTGATCCTTTAGCAACACTTAGAGGTGATGTGTTTCTCTGACCCCACAGCATTGACAGCCTCAAACACACTCTCCCACTCACTCCTCTTGCGTTTGTTGCTCATGTCGGAGGACAGCGTGCCAAAGATGATTTATATGATTTGCGTATCTAAATTGACGGGGGGAGGGTTGAGTACTCCAACATGTGCGCTCAATTCCATGTTGATTGGGATGTACAAAGGAAGTGTGCTTGGATTTGAGCGTACGCCATGTTTCAGTAGGAAATCCACGCAAGTCTTTGTACATGAGGCCCCTGGTGATCATGCGACCTGATTTTGTGACACCTGGGTGGAACTTTTAATGCCTGGCCTGGCATCTTGTTTACAGGCTTATAAATAAAAGGTCTGTGAGCTGCTTTTGGCATATTTCACTCATTTGTTTCTCTTTAGTTTTTTTAATGAACACTTTCTGCAGATATTTTGATGGAATGAAAGATCTGATTCTGTTTCTATTCTAGTCAATGTGTTAACTTCCACTGGATCCACTCCGTTGCAGTTCCAGCTTCGTCTCTGATCCAGCAAGTCTGAGTCCTCCGAATCAGATACACAAGACTTCTATTTGTTCCCGGATGCCGGAGCACGACGCATCAATCTCAACAGAGCAGATGGAGCGGGACAGGAAGTCAGGTTTCACCAAAACAAAATGAAAACATCCGGTTAATTTTCAGAATAAAACACTCTGTGTTATCACCAGATCGTATTTCACTTAACTACAACAACAAACCAAAGTCATGATGAGCGGAGCCAGGCCTGGAGTCAACAGGTCAGAGGTTTTCAGAGGACCAGGAAGACAACATGGATGAGGAGAGGAGGAGGAGGAGAATCCTTGATTCAGTGATTACAGCAGGGAAAACCTCGGGTCACATGACTCCAGCTGTCCGGCGGTCCTGAGTCATCTTCTCCTGAGTTTATTCGCTTTGCATCTTTTTTAAATTGAATCAATGAAGCCTCCCTTCGTTTGGGTTAGAAGCCGATTTTGATCCTGATCATAGATAACGAAAATAAGTGAATCAAAGAATCCAGGAACGAGATCCACCTTTCAGTGGGTAAGTCTTCTACATTGGCTTAACGAATCAAATCAGAGGCTGTACCCACTTCTTCTACACAGTGTAGCTGCAGGCCGGCTCAGTTCCTCCACAAACTTTGTCCCTTAAAGTTGTTGATCAAAAGTAAGACCAGGTTCTGGTGTAGTGTAGAGTACAGTATCAGTAACTCTGTCCTCCATGTCAGTCCAGTTCCCCTCCTCACAGCCTAAATTCAGCCTCCATGCTCTGACGCCACCCTGACACGCGTCCCCGATTCTCCACGCTCACCCCACTCACCGCAGCATTAACATAAAGTGCTCGGGGTGAAGTGTGAGGCCGACTCATCACGAATTCCAATCGCACACTTGAGGGATTTCCCAGCGAATGTAAATGGCATTTCTCATTTCCCAAATCAGATTTCACACTTCCTGGACGGGTTAAGTGTGGAGTTCTTTGTGGCAGCAGCAGCAGAGTGCTTCTTCTTCTTCTGTCCTTACAGTGTGAAGCCTGGGCACGCAATCTAACGGGAGATTAATATTTAAATGTACTCTGTGAAACGTGCTGGGGAGACTGTGCTCACCTCGGGTCGTTACAAGGAGGGACACGAGAGCACGGAGCGGGGCGGTGCAGAGGGAGGGGAGGGCCAGCCAAACATCAGATTTTAAAGATAAGGCATACAGGAAGAGAGTCCCATGATGCATTTCACCTGACAAATGGTGAACCAGGAAGGAGGGGCAAAGTGTCAAAACGAAACAGCTGTTACAACGAAAACAAGAGATTAACTGTGTGTGTGTGTGAGTGAGTGTGTGTGTGTGTGTGTGTGTGTTTCTCTGAGCAGGTTGAAGCAGATGTTAGCTCCCTAAAACTATATTCACATTATGTTTCCTAAGAATGACCATGAACGCTAACAGACTGTTTTTTTACAATGACTTCTGTCTTGAAACATTCCTGCAAGAAGTTGGAGGTGAGCTGAGAACGATTCACACACAGCAGGAGAATTCACAGAGTGAGGAAGTGGGCGAGGGTTAGGTCATGTAACCCATGCAATCCTCATGCAATGAAGCTCCTTTATGTTCATTTCTGCTCAGTAGAATGTTGTTTTTGTTCATTGATACGGGGAAGATTATGCTCCGCCCGCCGTCTTGAATATCCAGGGTTCCCACTCTTTTCCCACTCTTTTCCAGAGGACATTTCCTGGACTTTTCCAGGACATTTTCAGGTAATTTTCAGGACATTTTCAGGACATTTTCCAGGACATTGCCAGGACATTTCCAGAGGTCATTTTCAGGACATTTTCAGGTCATTTTCAGGACATTTTCAGGACATTTTCCAGGACATTGCCAGGACATTTCCAGAGGTCATTTTCAGGTCATTTTCAGGACATTTTCAGGACATTTCCAGGACATTTCCAGGACATCTTCAGGACATTTTCAGGACATTTCCAGGACATTTTCAGGACATCTTCAGGACATTTTCAGGTCATTTTCAGGTCATTTTCAGGACATTTTCAGGACATTTCCAGGACATTTTCAGGACATTTTCCAGGACATTTCCAGGACATTTCCAGGACATTTTCAGGTCATTTCCAGGACATTTTCAGGACATTTCCAGGACATTTCCAGGACATTTTCAGGACATTTCCAGGACATTTTCAGGTCATTTTCAGGACATTTCCAGGACATTTCCAGGACATTTTCAGGACATTTTCAGGACATTTCCAGGACATTTTCAGGAAATTTCCAGGACATTTCCAGGACATTTCCAGGACATTTTCAGGACATTTTCCAGGACATTTCCAGGACATTTCCAGGACATTTTCAGGTCATTTCCAGGACATTTTCAGGACATTTCCAGGACATTTCCAGGACATTTTCAGGACATTTCCAGGACATTTTCAGGTCATTTTCAGGACATTTCCAGGACATTTCCAGGACATTTTCCAGGACATTTTCAGGACATTTTCAGGACATTTCCAGGACATTTTCAGGAAATTTCCAGGACATTTCCAGGACATTTCCAGGACATTTTCAGGACATTTCCAGGACATTTTCAGGACATTTTCAGGTCATTTCCAGGACATTTTCAGGACATTTTCTGGTCATTTTCCAGGACATTTCCAGGACATTTCCAGGACATTTTCAGGACATTTCCAGGACATTTTCAGGTCATTTTCCAGGACATTTCCAGACATTTTCAGGACATTTCCAGGACATTTCCAGGACATTTTCAGGAAATTTCCAGGACATTTTCAGGACATTTTCAGGACATTTTCAGCAATGATCAAGCTGGTATGACAGTCTAAATTTAGTTCCTAAATAACCAAGTAACAATGATGGGGAACTCTCATCTCAGCTTTCTCATTTCTCAAAAAGTATAAAATGAGCAAAGTAAGAAAGAAAAGCGCCAGCAAAGGAAGAGTCGGCTACTCTTTGAATCAAAAGAGCACTCCACTAGGCTAATGTACCATAAAACATTAACAATAGACCCTGCTTTCTGTGAATGCATGATTATGACCAAGTGAGGGTGCACTCAACTTTCAATGAATGGGAATGTGTTTTTTTTAATCGTGTCAGGTCGCCCGCAGTCATGTTGGAATCATTTTCCAGGACATTTTACTTTTTCTCCCATTTTCCAGAAAACTGGTCAACTGTTTTCCAGGTTTTCCAGGTTTTCCAGGACGCATGGGAACCCTGATATCTTGTAACACAGTGATTCTCTTTTTACATCCCGCCCTGCCTCCTAAGACATCCCTGCGCCCGTCCAACAGGGAAAACATCCCGCTGTGGGGGGACTGATGCAGTCCTGCTGCATGTGGATAAAGATATGGTGTCCATATATACAGTGTAAAGCCCCATGTATGAGCTACCCAGCTGCAAGTAGAGAGAGCTGGAGGGGACCTCGTTTTCAGTCAACCAATCTATATTTCTATAGCACCAAATCACAACAAATGTAGGACCCTATGATATCCGTGATTTTCCAGGTTTTCCAGGTTTTCCAGGACGCCTGGGAAACCTGATATCTTGTAACACAGTGACTCTCTTTTTACATCACGCCCTGCCTCCTTAGACATCCCTGCACCCGTCCAACAGGGAAAACATCCCGCTGTGGAGGGACAAGTATCTATTACCCCCTTTTCAACTGAGGCAGTTTCAGGGCCGGTTCAGAGCCGGCGCTCAATTGTGAGCCAGAGCAGGTCCAACTCTTTGCTGGTCTAGAACCGTGAACCACTTATGTCAGGGGCAAAGGGCAGGGGGCGGGAAAACGCCTTTCCTCTCGCGGTCTTAGAGGAGGTATTACAGCCGCTCTTGGTGCCTCGTTCTCAGACACCAGAGTCCCGACCTGGACCCTCTGACCTGGAGGAAAACACTTAGTCTCTGGAGAGGGGAAACGTCTTTCCTCTCGCAGTCTTTGAGGAGGTATTACAACCGCTCTTGGTCCCTCGTTCTCGGTTGCCGTGATCAAAAACACAAACCAAACGTGTTTCCTCCATCGTCCTGCAGCGAACAAACCAAAGAGACTAGTGGATTCCAAGGCGAAGCAGCGGTCGGCCGAGGAAGCAAGCTGCCGTTGTCCGCCATCGTTGTTGTTGTGAGGGAAAGTTGGCGCCAGTGCTGCTGGATCACGTTGGTCCAAAAGAGGTATGTGAGCAATTTTGGAAATGTCAAGTGCAGACTGTCCTGAAGTGCACGTGTAAACTCCTGATGTGATGCCACACATTAAGAAGCTACTTTAAGCGTTCACAGAGCTCTTGTTTCATGCACAGCTCGTCTGCAGAGATGCTTCCCTGTTTCACTCTGAACCTGATAGTTCCAAACAGTTCTCTGCACTTGAAGGCAAACTCTGTGGATGAAGAGCCACAGGCCTTCTTATTTCAGCCCGAGCAGAACAAACCAATCAGGATGGAGGGAGTTTTTGTTGCATGCATAAAAAAAAACATCCCTCCAAAGACAAAAAGAGGCGGAGAGAGTCAGCCATCATGCAATAACTGTTTCACTCTCTGTCAACTCTGTCAACAAACACCTTAATGTCTCTTCATAGCATCTCTGGTCTTTCAAAACGAGCTTCCAGACTCTGAATCTCTTCTTACATGGAAGTGTTGTGTTACTTATCTAGATATCAACCTTCTAGATGCTAAGACCAAAAATGTGGACATGTTTTTAGCTACTAGGCTAATCTGGTCTCCTTAGTTCACTGAGTAGCTGGTTAAGCTGCAAAGTGTTGGTGCATCTGAGTCATACCACATCCCTAAAACTAGGCCTGAGCGATAAATCGGTTTCATCTTTGAATTCGTCTTGGTGGTTTAGGATGAAATCTAGATTATCTCTTCAACCCCCTACGCCACGCCCCCCTTGGGCTCTAATAGCTCACACCATCTCCTTTTGTTTACTTCCTACAGAGACACAAACAACGTCAACATGGCAGCCAGCGTTAACGAAGAGATTGTTCCTAAAGGCACGATGCAACAGTCTCATCATACTAAAGGTTGTTCTTAAGGCAGCAGCATAACCAATTTATTCCAGAGGCATGCAGCCGAGGAGGCATGTGTCACTACGAGACCTCTGCAGCCCACAAACACCTGATAAAACGCAGCTGAATCATTTTCACATTGCATCATGTGTGACCAGAAAGGAACATGTTGTGAAGCCATGACTGATGCAGTCCTGCTGCATGTGGATAAAGATATGGCGTCCATATATACAGTGTAAAGCCCCATGTATGAGCTGCACAGCTGCAAGTAGAGAGAGCTGGAGGGGACCTGGTTTTCAGTCAACCAATCTTTATTTCTATAGCACCAAATCACAACAAATGTAGGACCCTATGAAACCCTCGACACTTATTTTACCACCATATAGTGTGTGTTTTTTGTGTCAGTGATTAAAATTTCGACTAATGAAATGCAAAAATCCTTAAATGCATTGATGCAACACACATTTTGCCCAGTATTTCAAGTCAAAACATAATGTTGTAACATAACAAAGTACCAATAAGTGCTAGAAGTACAAAGCGTTCAACATGTTGTTTATTTCAGGAGGGGGCGGGTGAGTGTTTGTGAGGAGGTGCACGGGTGGTGCCACGAATGAGCGGTCCCTAGAAACATTTCCCCAGACAAACGTTCCTTCTCCTCATGATGACAGCATTTCAGTCACATTAACAAAGACCCAACATCCAGACCGGATCAGATCCAGTCCCATCTTCCAGACAGGACAAGTTACAGTGGCAAGGACAAACTTCCTTTAACAGGCAGAAACCTCCAGCAGGACCAGACTCATGTTAGACACACATCTGCTGAGACCGTGTTGGAGAGAGGGATAGAGGGAGATGAAGAGAGAGAGAGAGATGATAGTGGGGAGACGGATAGTAGTAGTTGTAGCAGCTGGAGTCTGGACCACGTCCACAGCAGCAGAGATCCAGAGGAACCTACGAGACAAGGGAGCTCAGGGACTCCAGAAAGGTCTAAGAAAAGAGAGAAGAGAGGGAGACCAGAAGAAAGAAAGAAAATTGAAGGAAGAAGAAATGGTGAAGGAATGACAGAAGGAAAGGAGGGGATGAGAAAAGGAGACAAAGGATGAAGAAACATGGAAAGAACAAAGAGAGAAAGAAAGAAAGAAGGAATGAAAGAAAAAAGGGATGAGAGAAAGAAGGAATGAATGAAAGAAATGAAAGAAAAAATTAATAAAAGAGAGAAAGAAGGAAGGAAGGAATGAAAGAAAGAAAGAAAGAAAGAAAGAAAGAAAGAAAGAAAGAAAGAAAGAAAGAAAGAAAGGATGAATAACAGACCCCAAAAAGGAATCTACAGCAGAGATCCAGAGGAACCTACGAGACAAGGGAGCTCAGGGACTCCAGAAAGGTCTATGGTTAGTAACTTTAATGGGACAGGAAGAGTTAAAGTGAGAGACAGGCAGAGAGAGGAGAGAGAGGGAAAGACAGGATCCCAGTGTGTCAGTCTAAGCCTATAGCAGCATAACTAAGACCTGGTCCAAGCCTGATCCAGCTCTAACTTATAAGCTTTATCAAAAAGGAAAGTTTGAAGCCTACTCTTAAAAGTAGAGAGGGTGTCTGCCTCCCGGACCCTGACTGGTAGATGTTTCCAAAGGAGAGGGGCCTGATAACTGAAGGCTCTACCTCCCATACTACTTTTAGAGACTTTAGAAATTACTTTGCAGCATTTATCTAGTTACAGTGGGGAGGACAAACTTCCTTTAACAGGCAGAAACCTCCAGCAGGACCAGACTCATGTTAGATACACATCTGCTGAGACCGTGTTGGGGTTGGAGAGAGGGAGGTTATTCGACTACATCAGACATGCGGTCCAGTCGAACCATGCAGCCTTACATGACTGTGCATTTTATCAAAGAGGTTGTTCTGAGTCATTTGTCGTTTATTTTAAGAAGGAACAGGAAAATCAATTCAGATCTTAACAGAGATTTTAATCTCAGGCCATGTCGCCCAGCTCTACTCAAAACCCCACAGCCCTTCCACTCAGTGACTCAGCAGAGCGTCCTGCCTTCAACATGCTGTGGACTCAAGGATCCTCTGTCATTAAAGCCAAGTTCCTCTCCTTCCAAATCCTGGCACAAAGGATCTTTACGAGCACTTTACTAAGATAAAACAAAGATTATAAGTGACACTGAAACCAAACAGTATATAATGCTGCTTCAGAAGAAGTATCCGGCCCATAAAGAACTGTGCAGAAAAGCCTTCCTTCACAGATGCACCAGAGATGAGCTGCTCCAGGTTGAATTTGCTGTAAGTGTTTATTTATCTCTGAATAAATCACCAACAAACAACCTCAGCCCGCTGATGCTGTCCATCGCTGATGAAAAGGCAGCACCTGTGGTTACTGTAGGTAACTGCAGGTGCATGTTTCCTCTCCCATCATTGCATCGACCACCATGAACCGCTCACTCACACACCTCCTCAAACTGCATCTCCTTCCAACGATGCATCCCGAGACAAACCTCCTGTTTCCTGCTGCGGCCGAGCACACAGACCGATGAGAGCGGGTCCATTCAACAACTTTCCATCAGAGGAGGGAAAATATAACAAGAACTCAATCAGGGGGATTAAAATGATGTAATCTCTGCAGAGTTTCTTTAAGGATTCACAATCTTAATATAGCAATGGAAGTGTTTCTGTTGAGATGAGAAGAGCAGAGCTGCAGACAGACAGAGAGAGAGAGATGATTCTGCTGTTGCACATTACGCTGAGTTCACTGTCCGAACTCTTCAAGTATGGTGATGTGTCCTCCTTTGGACTCGTGTGTCATCGTTTAAACTCAATCCTGAGAGTGGAATATCAGAGTTATGATAATCCAGTCCACATCTACCTGCTCTCTGTTTCCAAGAGTGCATCTCCGGCAGCTGCATGTTTGTTTGCAGGTTTTACATCCATGGATCATCAGACAGGACCGTGATGATTCCAGGGGGTGGTGTGTGTGTGTGTGTGTGTGTGTGTGTGTGTGTGTGTGTGTGTGTGTCAGAGGGGGTTTCTGAACATGGCTCAGCAGAAAAGAATGTAGCCCAGTTAGACCTCATCCAACACACAGGTCACATGAACCTGACTTTAAACACACACACACACACACACACACACACACACACACACACACACACTTTAATGAGCAGAGGCAGACTCAGATTTAATTTATCAGCTCTCAAAAGGAGATTAAATCTGAGTTTTTGACACAAAAAGCAGGACAAAAAGTGGAAATGTCCCTCACCTGTTTCTGTAGTTCTGCAGGTTTGTACTTCCAAAGCAGGAGTCACTCCATATCCTAATCCAGTGTGTAAGTAAACCATTCAGAAATCCATCCAGAAAGAGGGATAAAGCTCTGCAGGAGGAGGAGGAGGAGGAGGCATCGCGTCCAATCCGGTAGTAACGTGTGTGTGTGTGTGTGAGTGTGTGAGTGAGAAACACTCACATTAAACAGCTCTGCAAAAAACTGTCCTCATGCACACACACAGGAACATGCAGAGGAGACAGATCGAGGGAAGCAGGTGGCGGAGCTGAGCACAGAGCTCCAGAGCTCCAGAGGAAGAGGCTGACTCCGTGCAGAGTTCACCCCCAGGACGGCGCGCCCTGCCCGGTGATGGAAGCACCGATGTGTGGGTCTGAACAGTCCCTGTCCGGTCGGTGTGTGGGTCCGTGGTGTGTGACAGCCTGTGATCACAGTGAGGAGGACTCTCTCTCTCTCTGCTCTCTGCGATCAGATCCTCTGGAAAAATGAGGCTGACTGCAGCAGCACCACCCCCAGCAAGGATAAGCCCCGCCCACACACACAGGATCAGCCAATCAGAGAGGCTGACTGTCTTAATCTCAGCCCACTTTCTCTCTCTCTGTTTATCACTCTCTCTCTCTCACGCACACACACACACACACACACACACCTCTCTCTCTTTCTCAGAGACAGTTTGGCGACACGGACAAAGACTGAGCCTCACACCAGGAGCCAATCACAGATGTTCACTCTTTAACACAAGCACACACACACACACACACACACACACACACTCAGTCAGGCTCAGTGGACTGGAGAAACACTCCTGTCCAAATCTGACTCAAGTGCATCAAAGAGATTTCACAGCATTTACAAACCGGAGGCACAATCTTTGATCACTGTGAACATTTAATCCAGCATCCAAACTGAAGAGCTTTGATCACACACTCTGAGATTCCAACAAAGATTTCTGCATCTGATGGAACAGTCAAGAGTTAATGCCATGAAGGTAAAAAGAGAGGACTTAAACAAGGCGGATCCAGTGGAAGTTAACACATTGACTAGAATAGAAACCTATCAGATCTTTCCTTCCATCAAAATATCTGCAGAAAGTGTGCATTAAAAAAACAAAAGAGGAACAAACAAGTGAAATAAACCAAAAGCAACGTAATCAGTGACATGTTTGGAGAGAATTCCTCCACTCTCACAGGACTGGACAGCTCACAGATATTTTTATCTATAAGCCTGTAAACAAGAGGCCAGGCCAGGAATAAAAAGTTCCACCCAGGTGCCACAAAACCAGGTCGCAAGATCCCCTGGTGCACAGGACGTAACTTTAAGTTGGTTGCAAAGTCAGGCACAACGCAACAGAGTGGATCCAGTGGAAGTTAACACATTAACTAGAATCAGATCCAGTGCTGTGACGGAATGGAGATGAACCGGACACGGATCTGGTGGAATTTGGTCATAAGAAAGGACAAAAAAATACAGTCTACACAGAAAAAAAATATTAAAACTGTTAAAAACACTGACAGAGATTGGTTGTAATTGTTGCATAAGTTGAATTATACTTTCAAAATTAAAGCCGCAAGCGGCGATGAACGGGCCCTCGCACACCCGCAGTCGCCGCCTATGCGAGCTGCTGCCACATGTAAACCGTCGCCTGATATTTGCCATCACATGATGCGAAAGCTAGATCTGAGAGTATATGCTGCCTGAACTTGACAGTGTGCCACGCCCACAATTTTAGTCTGAACAGAATTCCTTTCACAATAATTGAATCGTCAATATGTCTGCTATAGAATGTGTCTTGTTTGGACTGCATCAGAGAAAAACTCTAGGAGGAGCTCTCAAAAGTATGCACCCTTATTTGGGCGTCATTCTTCACATTCAAAGCTGTATGTGCGTTTGATGCACCGCCTCAACGCCTGCCACGCCCACAATTTTAGTCTGAACGGAATTCTTCGAATTGTTTTTAATCGTCAGTGTGTCTGCTATAGGTTGCCCTTGTTTTGGAATGAATCTGAGAAGAAGCTTTGGAGAAGATAACGAAAGTATGCACCCTTATTTGGACGCCGTTTTTCATGTTCAAAGCTGGGTGGCGCTCTTCCTGTTGAGTTCGGGATATGGGTGCAAGAGGCTTTTTTGTGCGTCCTGATGCCATGAATATGCGTAAAAATTTTTAAGCGTGTAGCTCAAAATAACCCCTATGGGGAGGGTTTTTTGAAAACTGTAGGGGGCGCTAGTGAGCACATTTCTTCAACTTTTTTTGCGAAACCCATAAAATGTCACATTTTTCCCAGGACTGATGAGTGTGTTGGATGAGGTGAGATTACGTGCATTTTAAAGTCACAAAAATCCATTTTCTGACGTTTTTATTTTATGCCCCGCCCCAAAGTCTGACACGCCCACATCTTTCATCTGAACGGAATTTGTTCTGATAATTTTTTCTCGTCAATGTGTTTACTATAGAATGACCTTGGTTTGGACTGAATCAGAGAAAAGCTCTAGAAGTTAATAGCAAAAGTATGCACCCTTATTTGGACGTTTTTGGACGTTTTTTGTAGCCATTTTTGATTTTCAAAAGTATGCGCCCTTATTTGGGCGTCATTCTTCACATTCAAAGCTGTATGTGCGTTTGATGCCGCGCCTCAACGCCTGCCACGCCCACAATTTTAGTCTGAAAGGAATTCTTCGAGTTGTTTTTAATCGTCAGTGTGTCTCCTATAGGCTGCCCTTGGTTTGGACTGAATCTGAGAAGTGGCTTCGGAGAAGATAACGAAAGTATGCACCCTTATTTGGACGCCATTTTTCATGTTCAAAGCTAGGTGGCGCTCCTCCTGTTGAGTTTGGGATATGGGTGCAAGAGGCTTTTTTGTGCGTCCTGATGCCATGAATATGCGTAAAAAATTTTAAGCGTGTAGCTCAAAATAACCCCTATGGGGAGGGGTTTTTGAAAACTGTAGGGGGCGCTAGTGAGTGCATTTTTTTCAACTTTTTTTGCGAAACCCATAAAATGTCACAATTTTTCCCAGGAGTGATGAGTGTGTTGGATGAGGTGAGATTACGTGCATTTTAAAGTCACAAAAATCCATTTTCCAACGTTTTTTTTTATGCCCCGCCCCAAAGTCTGACACGCCCACAATTTTCGTCTGAACAGAATTTGTTCTGATAATTTTTTCTCCTCAATGTGTTTACTATAGGTTGACCTTGGTTTGGACTGAATCAGAGAAAAGCTCTAGAAGTTAATAGCAAAAGTATGCACCCTTATTTGGACGTTTTTGGACGTTTTTTGGAGCCATTTTTGATTTTCAAAAGTATGCGCCCTTATTTGGGCGTCATTCTTCACATTCAAAGCTATATGTGCGTTTGATGCCCCGCCTCAACGCATGCCACGCCCACAATTTTAGTCTGAACGGAATTCTTCGAACAGTTTTTAATCGTCAAGGTGTCTCCTATAGGTTGCCCTTGGTTTGGACTGAATCTGAGAAGTGGCTTTGGAGAAGATAACGAAAGTATGCACCCTTATTTGGACGCCATTTTTCATGTTCAAAGCTAGGTGGCGCTCTTCCTGTTGAGTTTGGGATATGGGTGCAAGAGGCTTTTTTGTGTGTTCTGATGCCATGAATATGCGTACAATATTTCACGCATGTAACTCGAAATAACCCCTATGGGGAGGGCTTTTTGAAAACTGTAGGGGGCGCTAGTGAGTGCATTTTTTTCGACTTTTTTTGCGAAACCCATAAAATGTCACAATTTTCCCAGGACTGATGAGTGTGTTGGATGAGGTGAAATTACGTGCATTTTAAAGTCACAAAAATCAAATTTTCGACGTTTTTTTTGTATGCCCTGCCCCAAAGTCTGCCACGCCCACAATTTTAGTCTGAACGGAATTTGTTCCGATAATTTTTTCTCGTCAATGTGTTTACTATAGGTTGACCTTGGTTTGGACTGAATCGGATAAAAGCTCTAGGAGATGATAGAGAAAGTATGCACTCTTATTTGGACGTTTTTGGACACTTTTTGGAGCCATTTTTGATTTTCAAAAATTGGTGGTGCTCTTCCTGTTGAGTTTGGGATATGGGTGCAAGAGGCTTTTTTGTGCGTCTTGATGCCATGAATATGAGTACAATTTGTCAAGCATGTAGCTCAAAATAACCCCAATACGGAGGCGTTTTTGAAAATTTTAGGGGCCGCTAGCGAGCACATTTTTGGATTTCTTTTTGCAAGACCCATAAATTAGTACATTTTTCACCAGGCCTGATGAGTGTGCAAAAATATTTGCGCTTTCATGCACGTTCAGGGGTCCAAAGATGCATTTGAAGTCACACGACAAAGAATAAAAATCGATCCTTAGAAAAACAATAGAGCCTTCGCCACCAGCGGGGCTCGGGCCCTAATAAATGATTGTTAAAGTTTTGAAACATTACCCATAAGAACGCCTCATGGGTATATTTAATCTGCAGTCAAAGATGGAACACTTCTAGGTACTCAATCTTCAGTGAAGCGCTAAACATGAACACATGAATCATGCTCTGTTTGACAAATAATAAATGAACTAAGTAAATCAGACAACTTGCATTAACCAGTTACAACATACAGCTTACTTGGCTCTTATTACTCACATTAAGATGATAAATTCCACTGATGGGGACAGGACCGCGTTAATCAGTGCTGCACAATCTGAGTGTATGGAACAACTTCAACAGAGCAGAAAGAGAAGA
>NW_023260061.1:81473-96648 GCF_009762535.1 Notolabrus celidotus
TTGGAAGTTTTTGAAAGTGTTTTTTGCGTATTTTTCCCTATTATATTCTGTTATGATACGTTATGATACGTTACGATACGTTACACTGTGATTACTGACGTTATGATACTATATGTTACGACACATTCCATTATGATACTTTACGTTGTGTTCCGATATGATACGTATGTTACAGTACGATACGATTTGTAATGACCTGACACGTTACTATACATTACTTAATGTACGATATGATATGATATGTTACGATATGATACGTTACGATATGATGCGTTACGATATAATACGTTACGATATGATACGTTACGATATGGTACGTTACGATATGATACGTTACGATATGATACGTTACGATATGATACGTTACGATATGATACGTTACGATATGATACGTTACTATATGATACGTTACGATATGATACGTTACGATATGATACGTTACGATATGATACGTTACGATATGATACGTTACGATATGATACGTTACTATATGATATGTTACGATATGATACGTTACGATATGATACGTTACGATATGATACGTTACGATATGATGCGTTACGATATGGTACGTTACGATATGATACGTTACGATATGATACGTTACGATATGATACGTTACTATATGATACGTTACGATATGATACGTTACGATATGATACGTTACGATATGATACGTTACGATATGATACGTTACGATATGATACGTTACGATATGATACGTTACGATATGATACGTTACGATATGATACGTTACTATATGATATGTTACGATATGATACGTTACGATATGATACGTTACGATATGATACGTTACGATATGATGCGTTACGATATGATACGTTACGATATGATACGTTACGATATGATACGTTACGATATGATACGTTACGATATGATACGTTACGATATGATACGTTACGATATGATACGTTACGATATGATGCGTTACGATATGATACGTTACGATATGATGCGTTCCGATATGACACGTTACATCTATGAATACGGTTACGATATGCTATGTTACGATTATATATGTTACGATATATGTTACGATATATGTCATGATAATTTGTTACGCTATGGATATGTACGATATGATATGTGACGCTATATGGTTACGATATATGTTACGACTAATTTTACGGATATGATATGTTACGATATGATATGTTACGATATGATACGTTATGACATGATACGTTACGATATGATATGTTACGATATATGTTACGATATATGTTACGATATATGTTACGATATATGTTACGATATGATATGTTACGATATGATACGTTACGATATGATATGTTACGATATGATGCGTTACGATATGATATGTTACGATATATGTTACGATATGATCTGTTACGACCTGATATATACGATGTGATATGTTACTATATGATATCTGTTACGATATGACTATGTTACGATATGATACTGTTACGATATGTTAACATTATGATTATGAATGTTACGATATGATTGTTACGATATGTACGTTACGATATATGTTACGATATGATACATTAACATATGATATGTTACGATATGTTACGTTACGATATATGTTACGATATGATTTGTTACGATATGATACGTTACGATATGATACGTTACGATATGATATGTTACGATATGATATGTTACGATATGATTTGTTACGATATGTTACGTTACGATATATGTTACGATATGTTACGTTACGATATATGTTACGATATGATAGCCTTGCTTGTTTACTTCCATTCGTCTGTTGTTGATGTTTTGTTTCCTTCTACGTATTTAAGCTGCTCCACTTCCTGGTTGATGCAGGGTGTTGTGGAGCATTTGCAGAACGTTTAGGTCTGTTTTGGTCTAAGTAAGGTGATTACATACACGAGGATATATAAGTATGGATGTCCAACTCTGAATAAATTGAACTTTGTGAGTTTGGACTTTTAAAATACATGTTCACGTTTATTTGAAAAGTCCAGTTTTATTCAGACTGACAGAATAAATCATGTTTTTAATATCATGTAAACGTACTGTGTGATCCCGTCTCTGTAACACCTCTGACTCTACCTCCAGTGACAGCACAGTGATTGGTCCCACCATCTCGCCTCTGAGATACATGTTACAGGGACATGATATCTCACCTTAGCTGTCAGAATGAAAAGAACTATCCATGACAGAAAGGATCCTTAAAGTGAAAGAACTCTTTCTGTAAGCACAAACATCTGTTTCATCTCTCTCTTCAAAGAAACAAAGCTCCTTTCACAGAAACAGAAACTGTTTACCTTCCAGAGAACAGGAGTTTCTCTAATGTTTGACTTTTTGTGTTTTAAATAGATCGATGACATTATTTTAGCATCACAGAAAACAGAGAAAAGGAGACATGCTTATTGAGGCAGCTGTTCACAAGCAGCTCCTGTGTTCCTGATACAAAATGATGCCGGCTGGAGGCTGTAAAGAGTTACAGCTGATAATAAAACCCGAGCCTGTTAGGGACAAACACAAGAACAAGTGGACGTTAAGTTGCCGCCACCAAAGCCTGTTTCATGACCGCATTTCAAAGCTTTATGTCACGTAGGATCCAAACATTTTTTAAAGTTTAGACAAAGTTTAAAAAATACGGAATCACCCTTTAAATTTGTGGCGAACATAACGTGCAGGATGAACTTTTAAAAGTGAAAGAAGAAGACGAGGAGAGGACTGCAGGAAGCAGAAGGCGGGTCAGATGAGGTTAATTGTTTTGTAAACCTGCGTGTGTGTGTGTGTGTGTGTGTGTGTGTGTGTGTGTGTGTGTGTGTGTGTGTGTGTCTGTTAGTGTGCAGTGTAATGCATTAGGCTTCTTGGTGCGCTCGTCCAGCTGTCTAGAAGGCATCCCACCTGACCTCTGACCCCTCAGCTTAAACACTATCCCAACCATCAGCTGTCATGCACACACACCGTACACACACACCGTACACACACACACACACACACACACACACACACACACACACACACACTCTTCACCCCGTGTGTGTCCAGAGTACCCCTGCGATGCTGCAGTGACAGGCAGCACATATGGGCTATTTGCATATGATGCCTCTTCTACATCTTCAGCCTCACCTTGAACATTTCTGTATATTCCTGCTCCTGTGTGTGTGTGTTTGTGTGTGTGTGTGTATTCTGAGTGCACACCGATCTGTGTGTGTGTGCTGAAAGTGCTCGTCTCAGAGAGGAGCTGCAGCTCAGTGAAAGTTGTCCTCGTCTGATTTTTTTTCCTGCTCTTATAAAAACAACTTGTCTCTGAATAATTTATGATCTGCGGGTTTTTTGCTTCACCTTCTTTTCCTCCCTGAGTCTTCTTTGTAAACTCTCGAGCTGTCTCTGTCTCTTCCCCTCTCTCTGGATCTTCATGAGCTCGAGCAGCTTTTTATAACTTTTTGTTTATCACTAGGTTTCCTGAACCTCTCCTCTCCTCCTTATCCGAATCAAAGCTGCAGAGTTCTCCCCCCTTTGACCACACGTGCACGACGAAGTCCGTATGATATAAAATCAGGGTGCTGACCCGTCATTGTGGGCACTGAATCTGCCCTGCAGGCAACCCCAGAGTGGCCCCAACCTGACCCGCGTACATGAATCCAACATATGAAGGAATAAGTGAAAGCAGCTTACGAGTGAGCCATCTTACTTCATCCCTATCTTTGTCCTGAGTTGCACATGTGCAGAACTGATCAGAAGAGTTAGTGTGAGGTGAAGAGGCGGGCCTTCCATCAAGTCAGCCACGCCCTTATTTGGGCAAAACTCATAAGTTTAATATCTTAAAAAGTGTGATAATTTGACTTAACTTGACTAATACGTTAAAGGTGACATATCATGCAAAATCAACTTTTTAATGGTTCTCTCCCTGAAATCTGTGTCCCTGTCTACAAACCCCCTGAAAAGTCAAAGACTCCATTCTGCCCCTGTTCTGATTTCTCCACCTTTCTGTAAATGTGTGCTGAAACCAGCCGTTTCAGTTTTCAGTGTTTTTCATACGTCACAACGCCATCCGGTCTGTAACAGGAAGTCAGAGCTCGGAGCTTGTTCAGCCCATAGACTGTATAAAATACAACTCAACCCCTCCTCCGTTTTTCATTCCCTGCACACATGTGTGCTAACAAGGAGCTTAGGAGGGAGACATGCTAGTTGTAGGCTGTCTTAATAAACACAAAGGTCGCTTTGACTCCCCACGTCTGCAGATTTGAAGATCTAGTGGATGATTTTTATTTATCATGGATAAGTGCTAGCGCTAGTTAGCATAGGCACATAGCTACATGTTGGTAGCTGTGTACCAAGACACACGTCGACATGCTGACAAATAAAACAACAAGAAACACTAAATCTGTGACCAATGGTTCAGAAAGGTCCTGCTGCAGGCGCCTCTCCGTCAGGATCAGATTCTGGATCAGATTCAGAGGGTTGAAGTAACGCGGGTCTGTGAGCAGCCGTGTATATTCAGCCAACATGTAAACATTAGATCAACGTGCTGGAGAGCCGAGGAGGCCACACCCACTTCCTGAGGGGGCGTGGTCAGAGAGAAAACAGACTGTTCTGAGCAGGGCTGAAGAAGAGGGGTTTACAGGCAGACCAAAATCTGATTTCAAAGTGTTTTTATGAGCAATAAACGTTAAAGACATGTTTTGGGGACCTCTTAGACCAATATATGTTGATGAAAAAGAGCAGAATATGTCACCTTTAATATCTTAGAGCCTACAGAAACAGTTATATATTTATAGAGATGACCAGTAATGACCTCATCATATTGTGTTACCTAAAGGAGTTCTGGAAAGAGGTCCACTGAGGAGGCCGTGTTACCGTCAGCTGATAACGCAGGAACAAACTTGTAGTTATCAGCTCTGCTTCAAGGACAGCTGCAGACCGAGAAGCAACATACACACACATTTCATGGTTACAATGCACAATAGTAAAAACTGTCTGAAGACAAGTGTATCGATTGAGGTATGCGTGTTGGAGACTAGAGCCAATACGGAGACGGCTGCGTACGACACCCAACTTCCAGGCCAATGGCTGCGTACTTCCTGTACGCCTTTCAAGATGTATCTTGAAAGGTGTACAGGAACAGGTCAAGATGTTTCTGAAGTGCAGTTTTGAGGCCAGTCGCTTGACAGCAGCCATATTGCTGCTGTGGAGCCAGTGTGACGTAAAGAGGCGGGCTTTGAGCCTCCTAGCCAACAGCTGCAGTGTTCCCGCCTGCCAATCAAGTCAGATGTGCCTCTCATTGGAAGACTTGTAATCTTAATATCTTTGAAATTACTGCGTTAGAAAAAAATCCACCCCTTGTGCAGTGTGTGCCGATCGAGGAATTAGCTATCCAGATGACACTCGTTTTTTGAACCAGGCTGTAAACATGTTTATTTCTGCTGTCAATATCGTCTCTTTGAATGGGTGTGTATGTGGTTTCTGGTGTTTCTGCAGCCAGCCTCTAGTGGACACTCAAGGAAGTTTTTAGCACTTCTGCATTGGCCTCATATTTATTTAAGAGTAGGCTTCAAACTTTCCTTCTTGATAAAGCTTATAGTTAGAGCTGGATCAGGCTTGGACCAGCTTTTGTTATGCTGCTATAGGCTTAGACTGGGATCCTAGCTCACCCCCTGCCCCCCAACCCCCTCATCACTTACTTTAACTCTGCCTGTCCCATTGAAAGTTACTAACCATAGACCTTTCTGGAGTCCCTGAGCTCCCTTGTCTCGTAGGTTCCTCTGAGCTGCCGTAGACGTCCTCCTGCTGCAGACATTCTGGACTCCAGCTGATACGGACGTGCTGGACTCCAGCGGCAACAGCTTCTACGACTCGTCTCATCACTATCACCTCTCTCTCTTACTCCCCTCTATCTGTCTTTCCAGAACTCAGTCGAGGCATGATGTGTGTCTAACATGAGTCTGGTTCTGCTGGAGGTTTCTGCCTGTTAAAAGGAAGTTTTTCCTCACCACTGTAACTTGCTAAATACTGCAATGTGCAATGCTCATGGTGGATTAAGGTGGGGTCAGTCTTACCCTGTCTTGAAGTTGGGTCTCTGTTCATAATTTGACATAGAGTGGTCTAGACCTGCTCTGTTTGTAAAAGCATCCTGAGATAAAGTTTGTTGTGATTTGGCGCTATACAAATAAAGGTTGATTGATTGATATTTTTAGACCGGAGGTTGTCGCTTGATTAAAGCGCAAAAAATAGCAAAAAATAGCAAAAATTAGCAAAAAATAGCAAAAAATAGCAAAAAATAGCAAAAAATAGACGGCCAAAACTCTCACTTTAACCCTGCTTGGACTGCAAAGTGTTTGTTTGTTAGCTACCAACTCCAAATGTGAAAAGTGCAATGCAGGAATTAAAAACTATTACATTTAGAGGCGCCAATTTGAAAAACACCTGACTCTCCAGGACCAGCTTTCCCAAGAGATCACAGGAGACAGAGGCCAAAGTCCAGAGCTTCATTTTTCCTCTCTGTTTGTATAAAGTGGCATCAACATGTTTTTATCTTGAATTATGGGTAATGTGAGGCATGCTTTTAAAGGTCAAAGCATTTCATTGACTGAAACTAATAACTATTTATTATTCTTTCCATTCATTGTGAGTCAGACGGAGGAGGAGTGAAACCTTTAATCTGTGCGGTCTGTTTCAGAAAGTCATCAGTTGGCGCTGTCTGCTCCTGTGGCCTCGTCGCTCTCATTATTCACACAGCTGTACCTCAGACGCCGCTCTCTGTCTTATTTATTTAATCTCTCACCCGTTTGGACCGAGCAGCGTCCACACTCTCAGGAACTGTTCCACACACAAACATCCAAACTGATAACACCAAACCACTTTTTTTTTTTTTTATCTCTCTGTGCTCTGATGTGTTTTTCAGGATTACTCAGAACTCAAAGAGTTTCCATCCTGATCTTAAAGCAGACTAAATATGCGTCCTCTCTTTGTCACAGAGATAAGTTTTATCTGGACCTGACAGCCGGAGTGTGACGTCTTCTCTCAGTCTGTAGTTAAATCTGACTCTGTGCTGTCCTCGGACTTTGGACTCCAGTTTCTGCAGACTCTCTGTTTGTCTTCGCCGACTCGTGACCTTGTGTTTGTTTTCAGGAAACCAGAGCGCCGGTCAGGATAACTTTTAGACTCGCTCACAGAAAACCAGCAGGTATGCAAATACTGAACAACAAAACTACCTCTTCTCTTTCTGTTCTGTTGAAGTTGTTCCATACACTCAGATTGTGCAGCACTGATTAAGGCGGTCCTGTCCCCATCAGTGGAATTTATCATCTTAATGTGAGTAATAAGAGCCAAGTAAGCTGTATGTTGTAAGTGGTTAATGCAAGTTGTCTGATTTATTTAGTTTATTTATTATTTGTCAAACAGAGCATGATTCATGTGTTCATGTTTAGCGCTTCACTGAAGATTGAGTACCTAAAAGTGTTCCATCTTTGACTGCAGATTAAATACCCATGAGGCGTTCTTATGGGTAATGTTTCAAAACTTTAACAATCATTTATTAGGGCCCGAGCCCCGCTGGTGGCGAAGGCCCTATTGTTTTTCTAAGGACGTTCATGAAAGCGCGAATATTTTTGCACACTCATCAGGCCTGGTGAAAAATTTACTAATTTATGGGTCTTGCAAAAAAAAATCCCCAACCGGCTCGCTAGCGCCCCCTAAAATTTTCAAAAACCACTCCGTATTGGGGTTATTTTGAGCTACATGCTTGACAAATTGCACGCATATTCATGGCTTCAGGACGCACAAAAAAGCCTCTCACACCCATATCCGAAACTCAACAGGAAGAGCGCCACCTATTTTTGAAAATCAAAAATGGCTGCAAAAAGCGTCCAAAAACGTCCAAATAAGGGTGCATACTTTCGCTATTAACTTCTAGAGCTTTTCTCCGATTCAGTCCAAACCAAGGTCAACTTATAGTAAACACATTGACGAGAAAAAATTATCAGCACAAATTCCGTTCAGACGAAAGTTGTGGGCGTGTCAGACTTTGGGGCGGGGCATAAAACAAAAAAACGTTGGAAAATTGATTTTTGTGACTTTAAAATGCACGTAATCTCACCTCATCCAACACACTCATCAGTGCTGGGGAAATTGTGACATTCTATGGGTTTCGCAAAAAAAGTTGAAAAAATGCACTCACTAGCGCCCCCTACAGTTTTCAAAAACCCCTGCCCATAGGGGTTATTTTGAGCTACATGCTTAATTTTTTTTACACATATTCATGGCATCAGAACGCACAAAAAAGCCTCTTGCACCCATATCCCAAACTCAACAGGAAGAGCGCCACCTAGCTTTGAACATGAAAAACGGCGTCCAAATAAGGGTGCATACTTTCGTTATCTTCTCCAAAGCCACTTCTCAGATTCAGTCCAAACCAAGGGCAACCTATAGCAGACAGACTGACGATTAAAAACAATTCGAAGAATTCCGTTCAGACTAAAAATGTGGGCGTGGCAGGCGTTGAGGTGGGGCATCAAACGCACATACAGCTTTGAATGTGAAGAATGACGCCCAAATAAGGGCGCATACTTTTGAAAATCAAAAATGGCTCCAAAAAACGTCCAAAAACGTCCAAATAAGGGTGCATACTTTTGCTATTAACTTCTAGAGCTTTTCTCTGATTCAGTCCAAACCAAGGTCATTCTATAGTAAACACATTGACGAGAAAAAATTATCAGAACAAATTCCGTTCAGATGAAAGATGTGGGCGTGTCAGACTTTGGGGCGGGGCATAAAATAAAAACGTCAGAAAATGGATTTTTGTGACTTTAAAATGCACGTAATCTCACCTCATCCAACACACTCATCAGTCCTGGGAAAATTGTGACATTTTATGGGTTTCGCAAAAAAAGTTGAAAAAATGCACTCACTAGCGCCCCCTACAGTTTTCAAAAAACCCTCCCTATAGGGGTTATTTTGAGCTACATGCTTAAAATTTTTTACGCATATTCATGGCATCAAAACGCACAAAAAAGCCTCTTGCACCCATATCCCAAACTCAACAGGAAGAGCGCCACCTAGCTTTGAACATGAAAAATGGCGTCCAAATAAGGGTGCATACTTTCGTTATCTTCTCCAAAGCCACTTCTCAGATTCAGTCCAAAACAAGGGCAACCTATAGGAGACACATTGACGATTAAAAACTGTTCGAAGAATTCTGTTCAGACTAAAATTGTGGGCATGGCAGGCGTTGAGGCGGGGCATCAAACGCACATACAGCTTTGAATGTGAAGAATGACGCCCAAATAAGGGCGCATACTTTCGTTATCTTCTCCGAAGCCACTTCTCAGATTCAGTCCAAACCAAGGGGAACCTATAGTAGACACACTGACGATTAAAAACTGTTCGAAGAATTCCGTTCAGACTAAAATTGTGGGCGTGGCAGGCGTTGAGGCGGGGCATCAAACGCACATACAGCTTTGAATGTGAAGAATGAAGCCCAAATAAGGGCGCGTACTTTTGAGAGCTCCTCCTAGAGTTTTTATCCAGTTCAGTCCAAACAAGGCACATTCTATAGCAGACATATTGAAGATTAAATTATTGTGAAAGGAATTCTGTTCAGATAAAAATTGTGGGCGTGGCACACTGTCAAGTTCGGAGGTTTTCTTGGCAATCTGCCAAAAACTTAAAACATTTGCGCCACCTGAGGCAGTATATACTCTCAGATCTAGATGAGATGGCAAATATCAGGCGACGGTTTACATGTGGCGGCAGCTCGCATAGGCGGCGTCTGCGGGTGTGCGAGGGCCCGTTCATCGCCGCTTGCGGCTTTAATTTTGAAAGTATAATTCAACTTATGCAACAATTACAACCAATCTCTGTCAGTGTTTTTAACAGTTTTAATATGTTTTTTCTGTGTAGACTGTATTTTTTTGTCCTTTCTTATGACCAAATTCTACCAGATCCGTGTCCGGTTCATCTCCATTCCGTCACAGCACTTGATCTGATTCTAGCCAATGTGTTAACTTCCACTGGATCCACTCTGTTGCGTTGTGCCTGACTTTGCAACCAACTTAAAGTTACGTCCTGTGCACCAGGTGATCTTGCGACCTGGTTTTGTTGCACCTGGGTGGAACTTTTTATTCCTGGCCTGGCCTCTTGTTTACAGGCTTATAGATAAAAATATCTGTGAGCTGTCCCGTCCTGTGAGAGTGGAGGAATTCTCTCCAAACATGTCACTGATTACGTTGCTTTTGGTTTATTTCCCTTGTTTGTTCCTCTTTTGTTTTTTTAACGCTCACTTTCTGCAGATATTTTGATGGAAGGAAAGATCTGATAGGTTTCTATTCTAGTCAATGTGTTAACTTCCACTGGATCCGCCTTGTTTAAGTCCTCTCTTTTTACCTTCATGGCATTAACTCTTGACTGTTCCATCAGATGAAATGTTGATGCAGAAATCTTTGTTGGAATCTCAGAGTGTGTGATCAAAGCTCTTCAGTTTGGATGCTGGATTAAATGTTCACAGTGATCAAAGATTGTGCCTCCGGTTTGTAAATGCTGTGAAATCTCTTTGATGCACTTGAGTCAGATTTGGACAGGAGTGTTTCTCCAGTCCACTGAGCCTGACTGAGTGTGTGTGTGTGTGTGTGTGTGTGGTTGTGTGTGCTTGTGTTAAAGAGTGAACATCTGTGATTGGCTCCTGGTGTGAGGCTCAGTCTTTGTCCGTGTCGCCAAACTGTCTCTGAGAAAGAGAGAGAGGTGTGTGTGTGTGTGTGTGTGTGAGAGAGAGTGATAAACAGAGAGAGAAAGTGGGCTGAGATTAAGACAGTCAGCCTCTCTGATTGGCTGATCCTGTGTGTGTGGGCGGGGCTTATCCTTGCTGGGGGTGGTGCTGCTGCAGTCAGCCTCATTTTTCCAGAGGATCTGATCGCAGAGAGCAGAGAGAGAGAGAGTCCTCCTCACTGTGATCACAGGCTGTCACACACCACGGACCCACACACCGACCGGACAGGGACTGTTCAGACCCACACATCGGTGCTTCCATCACCGGGCAGGGCGCGCCGTCCTGGGGGTGAACTCTGCACGGAGTCAGCCTCTTCCTCTGGAGCTCTGGAGCTCTGTGCTCAGCTCCGCCACCTGCTTCCCTCGATCTGTCTCCTCTGCATGTTCCTGTGTGTGTGCATGAGGACAGTTTTTTGCAGAGCTGTTTAATGTGAGTGTTTCTCACTCACACACTCACACACACACACACGTTACTACCGGATTGGACGCGATGCCTCCTCCTCCTCCTCCTCCTGCAGAGCTTTATCCCTCTTTCTGGATGGATTTCTGAATGGTTTACTTACACACTGGATTAGGATATGGAGTGACTCCTGCTTTGGGAAGTACAAACCTGCAGAACTACAGAAACAGGTGAGGGACATTTCCACTTTTTGTCCTGCTTTTTGTGTCAAAAACTCAGACTTAATCTCCTTTTGAGAGCTGATAAATTAAATCTGAGTCTGCCTCTGCTCATTAAAGTGTGTGTGTGTGTGTGTGTGTGTGTGTGTGTGTGTGTGTGTGTGTTTAAAGTCAGGTTCATGTGACCTGTGTGTTGGATGAGGTCTAACTGGGCTACATTCTTTTCTGCTGAGCCATGTTCAGAAACCCCCTCTGACACACACACACACACACACACACACACACACACACACACACACACACACACCACCCCCTGGAATCATCACGGTCCTGTCTGATGATCCATGGATGTAAAACCTGCAAACAAACATGCAGCTGCTGGAGATGCACTCTTGGAAACAGAGAGCAGGTAGTTGTGGACTGGATTATCATAACTCTGATATTCCACTCTCAGGATTGAGTTTAAACGATGACACACGAGTCCAAAGGAGGAAACATCACCATACTTGAAGAGTTCGGACAGTGAACTCAGCGTAATGTGCAACAGCAGAATCATCTCTCTGTCTCTGTGTGTCTGTCTGCAGCTCTGCTCTTCTCATCTCAACAGAAACACTTCCATTGCTATATTAAGATTGTGAATCCTTAAAGAAACTCTGCAGAGATTACATCATTTTAATCCCCCTGATTGAGTTCTTGTTATATTTTCCCTCCTCTGATGGAAAGTTGTTGAATGGACCCGCTCTCATCGGTCTGTGTGCTCGGCCGCAGCAGGAAACAGGAGGTTTGTCTCGGGATGCATCGTTGGAAGGAGATGCAGTTTGAGGAGGTGTGTGAGCGAGCGGTTCATGGTGGTCGATGCAATGATGGAAGAGGAAACATGCACCTGCAGTTACCTACAGTAACCACAGGTGCTGCCTTTTCATCAG
Organism: Notolabrus celidotus; assembly: GCF_009762535.1. Taxonomy (NCBI): domain Eukaryota; kingdom Metazoa; phylum Chordata; class Actinopteri; order Labriformes; family Labridae; genus Notolabrus; species Notolabrus celidotus. The sequence goes on from NW_023260061.1 coordinate 93,752, forward strand.
CGATGGACAGCATCAGCGGGCTGAGGTTGTTTGTTGGTGATTTATTCAGAGATAAATAAACATTTACAGCAAATTCAACCTGGAGCAGCTCATCTCTGGTGCATCTGTGAAGGAAGGCGTGTCTGCACAGTTCTTTATGGGCCGGATACCAAATCTCGACTCTTCTGAAGCAGCATTATATACTGTTTGGTTTCAGTGTCACTTATAATCTTTGTTCTGTCTTAGTAAAGTGCTTGTAAAGGGCTGTTGTGCCAGGATTTGGAAGGAGAAGAACTTGGCTTTAATGACAGAGGATCCTTGAGTCCTCAGCATGTTGAAGGCAGGACGCTGTGCTGTTCCAAACAGAGCTGAGTCACTGAGTGGAAGGGCTGTGGGGTTTTGAGTAGAGCTGGGTGACATGGCCTGAGATTAAAATCTCTGTTAAGATCTGAATTGATTTTCCTGTTCCTTCTTAAAATAAACGACAAAATGACTCAGAACGACCTCTTTGATAAAATGCACAGTCATGTAAGGCTGCATGGTTCGACTCGACCGCATGTCTGATGTAGTCGAATAACCTCCCTCTCTCCAACCCCAACACGGTCTCAGCAGATGTGTGTCTAACATGAGTCTGGTCCTGCTGGAGGTTTCTGCCTGTTAAAGGAAGTTTGTCCTCCCCACTGTAACTTGCTAAATGCTGCAAAGTAATTTCTAAAGTCTCTAAAAGTAGTATGGGAGGTGGAGCCTTCAGTTATCAGGCCCCTCTCCTTTGGAATCATCTACCAGTCAGGGTCCGGGAGGCAGACACCCTCTCTACTTTTAAGAGTAGGCTTCAAACTTTCCTTTTTGAGAAAGCTTATAGTTAGAGCTGGATCAGGCTTGGACCAGGTCTTAGTTATGCTGCTATAGGCTTAGACTGACACACTGGGATCCTGTCTTTCCCTCTCTCTCCTCTCTCTGCCTGTCTCTCACTTTAACTCTTCCTGTCCCGTTAAAGTTACTAACCATAGACCTTTCTGGAGTCCCTGAGCTCCCTTGTCTCGTAGGTTTGCTCTGGATCTCTGCTGTAGATTCCTTTTTTGGGTCTTTTCATCCTTTCGTTCTTTCTTTCTTTCTTTCTTTCTTTCTTTCTTTCTTTTCTTTCTTTCTTTCTTTTCTTTTCTTTCTTTCATTTCTTCTTTTCCTTTCATTCCTTTCTTTCATTCCTTCCTTCCTTCTTTCTCGCTTTTAATTATTTTTTCTTTCATTTCTATTTCTTCATTCATTCCTTCTTTCTCCTCATCCCTTTTTTCTTTCAGTTCCTTCTTTCTTCTTCTTTCTCTCTTTGTTCTTTCCATGTTCTCTCATCCTTTTTTCCTTTTCTTCACCCCTCCTTTCCTTCTGTCATTCCTTCACCATTTCTTCTTCCTTCAATTTTCTTTCTTTCTTCTGGTCTCCCTCTCTTCTCTCTTTCTTAGACCTTTCTGGAGTCCCTGAGCTCCCTTGTCTCGTAGGTTCCTCTGGATCTCTGCTGCTGTGGACGTGGTCCAGACTCCAGCTGCTACAACTACTACTATCCGTCTCCCCACTATCATCTCTCTCTCTCTCTTCATCTCCCTCTATCCCTCTCTCCAACACGGTCTCAGCAGATGTGTGTCTAACATGAGTCTGGTCCTGCTGGAGGTTTCTGCCTGTTAAAGGAAGTTTGTCCTTGCCACTGTAACTTGCTAAATGCTGCAAAGTGCTCTGCTCATGGTGGATTAAGATGAGATCAGACTGAGTCCTGTCTGGAAGATGGGACTGGATCTGATCCGGTCCTGGATGGTGGGTCTTTGTTAATGTGACTGAAATTGCTGTCATCATGAGGAGAAGGGAACGTTTGTCTGGGGAAATGTTTCTAGGGACCGCTCATTCGTGGCCACCACCCGTGCACCTCCTCACAAACACTCACCCGCCCCCTCCTGAAATAAACAACATGTTGAACGCTTTGTACTTCTAGCACTTATTGGTACTTTGTTATGTTACAACATTATGTTTTGACTTGAAATACTGGGCAAAATGTGTGTTGCATCAATGCATTTAAGGATTTTTGCATTTCATTAGTCGAAATTTTAATCACTGACACAAAAAACACACACTATATGGTGGTAAAATAAGTGTCGAGGGTTTCATAGGGTCCTACATTTGTTGTGATTTGGTGCTATAGAAATAAAGATTGGTTGACTGAAAACCAGGTCCCCTCCAGCTCTCTCTACTTGCAGCTGTGCAGCTCATACATGGGGCTTTACACTGTATATATGGACGCCATATCTTTATCCACATGCAGCAGGACTGCATCAGTCATGGCTTCACAACATGTTCCTTTCTGGTCACACATGATGCAATGTGAAAATGATTCAGCTGCGTTTTATCAGGTGTTTGTGGGCTGCAGAGGTCTCGTAGTGACACATGCCTCCTCGGCTGCATGCCTCTGGAATAAATTGGTTATGCTGCTGCCTTAAGAACAACCTTTAGTATGATGAGACTGTGGCATCTTGCCTTTGGGAACCATCTCTTCGTTAACACTGGCTGCCATGTTGACGTTGTTTGTGTCTCTGTAGGAAGTAAACAAAAGGAGGTGGTGTGAGCTATGAGAGCCCAAGGGGGCGTGGCGGAGGGGGGTTGAAGAGATAATCTAGATTTCATCCTAAACCACCAAGACGAATTCAAAGATGAAACCGATTTATCGCTCAGGCCTAGTTTTAGGGATGTGGTATGACTCAGATGCACCAACAGTTTGCAGCTTAACCAGCTACTGAGTGAACTAAGGAGACCAGATTAGCCTAGTAGCTAAAAACATGTCCACATTTTTGGTCTTAGCATCTAGAAGGTTGATATCTAGATAAGTAACACAACACTTCCATGTAAGAAGAGATTCAGAGTGCTGGAAGCTCGTTTTG
>NW_023260062.1:0-16538 GCF_009762535.1 Notolabrus celidotus
CTCTCTCTCTCCCTCTCTCTCTGCTATCATCTCTCTCCATCTCTCCTCTCTCCCCCCCCTCTCTCTCCCTCTCTTCTCCCTCTCTCCCTCTCTCTCCCCTCCCTCTCCCTCTCTCTCTCCTTCTCTCTCTCTCTCTCTCTCTCTCACTCTCTCTCTCCCTCTCTCCCTCCTCTCTCTCTCTCTCCCTCTCTCTCTCTCTATCCCTCTCTCTCTCCCTCTCCCTCTCTCTCCCTCTCTATCTCTATCCCTCTCTCCCTCTCTCTCTCTCTCCCTCTCTCTCCCTCTCCCTCTCTCCCTCTCTCTCTCTGTTACTCTCCTGATTACTTCAGGTCACCTGCTGTACCTGACGCTGTGTTGGCTCTTTCACCACACTGCTTTCACTCTGAGTACCTGGCATCAAACACGACACGTGTTCCCTCCATGAACGACATAATCCCTCCGATCTCTGAGACGTCCAGTCACCACACGGGGTTTTCTCAATAAAGCCCTTTCATTTCAAAACAAAAGCCCCCTTTTTCTGTTTCTGAGCTCTGAACCCTGAACCACTGAAACCAGGTGCTCCACTAAAACCAAGACCGGCAGACAGTGACTAGGTGCTCCACAATAACCAAGACAGGCAGACAGCGACAAAGTCTTCCACTAAAACCAAGACCAGCAGACAGAGACCAAATGCTCCACTAAAACCAGGACCACAAGGACAGAGGCAAAAACCAAGACCAGGAGAAAGAGACAATGTCCTACACTAAAACAAAGGGGAACAGGGACAATGTCTGCACATGTCTCTGTTGTACCCTTAATGTCTCTCCGTCCTCCGTCGTGCCCTTACGATCTCTGTCCTCAGTCATGCCCTTAACATCTCTCTGTCCTTCTTCTTGCCCTTAGCGTCTCTCCGTCCTCCGTCGTGCCCTTAGCGTCTCTGAGTCCTCCTTTGTGCCCTTAACGTCTCCCCGTTCTCTTTCATGCCCTTAACATCTCTCCGTCCTCCTTTGTGCCCTTAACGTCTCCCCGTTCTCTTTCATGCCCTTAACATCTCTCCGTCCTCCTTTGTGCCCTTAACGTCTCCCCGTTCTCTTTCATGCCCTTAACATCTCTCCGTCCTCCTTTGTGCCCTTAACGTCTCCCCGTTCTCTTTCATGCCCATAACATCTCTCCTTCCTCCTTTGTGTCCTTAACATCTCTCCGTCCTCCTTTGTGCCCTTAACGTCTCTCCGTCCTCCTTTGTGTCCTTAATGTCTCTCCGTCCTCCTTTGTGCCCTTAACGTCTCTCCGTCCTCCTTTGTGCCCTTAACGTCTCTCCGTCCTCCTTTGTGTCCTTAATGTCTCTCCGTCCTCCTTTGTGCCCTTAATGTCTCTCCGTCCTCCTTTGTGCCCTTAACGTCTCTCCGTCCTCCTTTGTGCCCTTAATGTCTCTCCGTCCTCCTTTGTGCCCTTAACGTCTCTCCGTCCTCCTTTGTGTCCTTAATGTCTCTCCGTCCTCCTTTGTGCCCTTAACGTCTCTCCGTCCTCCTTTGTGTCCTTAATGTCTCTCCGTCCTCCTTTGTGCCCTTAATGTCTCTCCGTCCTCCTTTGTGCCCTTAATGTCTCTCCGTCCTCCTTTGTGCCCTTAACGTCTCTCTGTCCTCCTTTGTGCCCTTAATGTCTCTCCGTCCTCTTTCATGCCCTTAATGTCTCTCTGTCCTCCTTTGTGCCCTTAACGTCCCCACGTTCTCCGTCATGCCCTTAACGTCTCTCCGTCCTCCTTTGTGCCCTTACGGTCTCTCTGTCCTCAGTATTGCCCTTAACGTCTCCCCATTCTCCGTCGTGCCCTTAATGTCTCCCCATTCTCCGTCGTGCCCTTAATGTCTCTCCTTCCTCTGTCGTGCCCTTAATGTCTCTCCTTCCTCTGTCGATGTCTCTCTGTTCTCCGTCATGCCCTCAACTACTCTTCGTCCTCCATCGTGCCTTTACGGTCTCCCTGTCCTCTGTCATGTCGTTGACGTCTCTCTGTCCTCTGTCATGTCGTTGACGTCTCTGTCCTCTATTATGTCGTTGACGTCTCTCCGTCCTCTGTCATGTCGTTGACGTCTCTGTCCTCTATCATGTCGTTGACGTCTCTGTCCTCTGTCATGTCGTTGACGTCTCTGTCCTCTGTCATGTCGTTGACGTCTCTCTGTCCTCTGTCATGTCGTTGACGTCTCTGTCCTCTATCATGTCGTTGACGTCTCTGTCCTCTATCATGTCGTTTACGTCTCTGTCCTCTGTCATGTCGTTGACGTCTCTCTGTCCTCTGTCATGCCGTTGACGTCTCTGTCCTCTGTCATGTCGTTGACGTCTCTCTGTCCTCTGTCATGCCGTTGACGTCTCTGTCCTCTGTCATGTCGTTGACGTCTCTCTGTCCTCTGTCATGCCGTTGACGTCTCTGTCCTCTGTCATGTCGTTGACGTCTCTCTGTCCTCTGTCATGCCGTTGACGTCTCTGTCCTCTGTCATGTTGTTGACGTCTCTCTGTCCTCTTTCATGTCGTTGACGTCTCTGTCCTCTGTCATGTTGTTGACGTCTCTGTCCTCTGTCATGTCGTTGACGTCTCTCTGTCCTCTGTCATGCCGTTGACGTCTCTCTGTCCTCTGTCATGTCGTTGACGTCTCTCTGTCCTCTGTCATGTCGTTGACGTCTCTCTGTCCTCTGTCATGTCGTTGATGTAACACATCAGAGAGTCTGCAGCCGCACCTTAACGAAGCTCTGCCATCATCATCATCAGAACGTCACACTGATCCTGAACAGCCCACTGATGTTCTGACCTCAGAGGCATGTTGGGTGAACACACAGGGGGAGCTCACAGAAACACACACTGCTTCTGATGATGCCTCCTGAGCCTGGAATCCAGGGGGAGAGGTAAACCTCCCTCTGTAAGGGTCGTGTAAACACCTCCAGGCCGAGCTCCTCAAAGTTTCCAGAGATTTCCCTGAATGTGAAAGTTATAAAGTTTTGTGTGGAGTTCTCTTTAGAGAAAAGCTTCAGGAACAAACAAACAGACTTCTTTCAGAACGGAGAACATCTTTTAAAGAAAGCACTGAAAACAGAAATCCTTCCTACTTCATGTGTTTTATCAAACAGACTCTGACCCTGAGCCAATCATACTGAACCTTTTGTTTGACTTCATGGTATCACGCGTCCTTTCTAAAGAACGCCTCCCTTTGACAAACACTGACCCAACACACTTCTCCTTCAGCTTCCCTGGAAACAGTCTGACACAAAAACCCCGGAGTGTCCCTTTAAACTCAGTCCTTATAGTCTGCCTGCTGTGTGCCTGCCACACACTCAGTCCTGTCTGAGGTCTGATGTGGGCCAAACAGGGCCTCACTCTGACAGACTAAACACAGCAGAGGCCAGCCACGCTGCGTCGCACTCCCATTGGCTTATCACACATTCCTCACCCAATTAGAATTCCACTCATACCTGAGGGGGCGGGGCTAAGTCAGGGCCAATCACTCTACACACACACACACAGAATAAATGCCATTTCTTCTGATAATCAATCGATTGAATGAAGTTTTTTTCAAAGAAAGAAATGATCCTGAGGTTTCAGCGTCATGAATGTGAGACGTTCTGATTTCTTCAGTCTCTAAAATAATAGAAGTAAGACAGGATGTCATCTTGAGACACTGATACACAGTTTTCCCACTTTGACGTTTCAGCGACCAAAAACCCCACTCTTTGGGTGTTTGCTTGATTTGGAATCAGGAGGAGGACAAGGCGTCTGCCCGGCGGCACAGAGAGGTCATTTCCATTTGAATGGACGCCCCTGGATGCTGAGTGGGGCAACATTAGCTACAGTAGGATCCATTGTTCCAGCTGTGTGAGGAGAGAGAGAGAGAGTCCCACAGATCTGACTTAATGAAGAACCTCATATTCCTCATACATGCTCAGCTTTCCTGGATGAGTTGGATCGGTCACCGGTTTATCCCGCAGCAGCCCGGGGCGTGTCAAGAGCGACAGCACGGTCCCGGTGAATCTGATTGGCCAGCCAAGGTAGTCTCAGAAAAACTAGCATGAATTTGAATGTAGCATGTCTTCAGGACTCCGTCTAACCCCTCCCCCCTTCCCCTCAAAGCTCCTCCAAAACGACGCCCCCCCCTCACATGCACGAGCGCCGCTGATTCTCGACCATATGATGGTGACTGATTCAAAACCGGTCCTCACCAAAACATTCTCATAGTGAAAGTTAAAAACACAAACAAACATGGCTGCTGTTAGCACTCACAACTGTCATGCTAGCATTATCCAGTTGTCCTGGTGACACAATATCAGAAGAAAAGTTATAACACATATATAACACTGTAACAGCTCTCCTGTTTATTAAACATGTTCAGTGCAGAGGTTCTTAATTCCTACAGTGTTGACAGTCAGTGAAGGCATCAGGAGAGGTGTAGAGTGTGTGAGCGGGAGAGAGGAGAGACGAGAGGAGAAGTTCTTCATTCATTCAAACATTGATTGTTGTTTTGTTGGTTGGCGTGGTAACGGCCGACAGTGACAGGTTATTAAAGATCAACGTGTTCACCAATCGGCTCGTCATCCCTACAGCGTCCGGACTTACTAAATGTCATTCATTCTTCTGCTTGTCAGAGCCCCCGTGGTGAGAGCTTTTTAGACTCTGATCCGGACTACAGTCCTGAGCAAAGCCCCTCATGGGGTCAGAGGGGACAGGCCCGAGGTGGAGCGAGAGGGGCAGTCAGTAGAGTCAGGGGAAGCAGAGGCAGGAGACGGGGACTCAGAGTGAACGCCGGGGACATGTACGCTCTGCAGGAGGCGGGCAGAACGGCAGGACGGGATTTGATTGGTTCCATAATTTGGACCCTAATGACGGTGATTGGTTGGTGTTTTCTAAATAAATAAAGATCATTTTAACCAGTATAACAAAAAGTGGATCTAAATCTGAACACCAACCCCAGCTTTAAAGGGACATATACGGGGGGTCTGGAGTACTAACTTACTAAAATGTGAATTAAGCCCACCCAGTCCTTAATTAGTGGTCCACTTCAGTCTGATCATTCACAATCAGACGCTCTGTTCAGGATCTGCTCGCCATGTGACGTCACAGTTTGGTCAGGCCCCTGGTACCACAGAACTGATCTGACCCACAGTACAGACAGCGGTTTCATGGAGCTCTTGGTGAACAGTATCCGTGTCTGGCTTTAGATCAGTCTGGTTGTGGATCAGTCTCTAGTTGTGGATCAGTCTCTAGTTGTGGATCAGTCTGTTTGTGGATCAGTCTGTTTGTGGATCAGTCTGTTTGTGGATCAGTCTGGTTGCGGATCAGTCTCTGACTGTGGATCAGTCTGGTTGTAGATCAGTCTCTGAATGTGGATCAGTCTCTGGTTGTGGATATGTCTCTGGTTGTGGATCAGTCTGGTTGTGGATCAGTCTGATTGTGGATCAGTCCCTGGTTGTGGATCAGTCTGGTTGCGGATCAGTCTCTGGTTGTGGATCAGTCTGGTTGTGGGTTAGTCTCTGGTTGTGGATCAGTCTCTGACTGTGGATCAGTCTGGTTGTAGATCAGTCTCTGAATGTGGATCAGTCTCTGGTTGTGGATCAGTCTCTGGTTGTGCATATGTCTCTGGTTGTGGATCAGTCTCTGGTTGTGGATCAGTCTCTGGTTGTGGATCAGTCTCTGGTTGTGGATCAGTCTGGTTGTGGATCAGTCTCTGGTTGTGGATCAGTCTCAGAATGTGGATACGTCTCTGGTTGTGGCTCAGTCTCTGGTTGTGGATCAGTCTCTGGTTGTGGATCAGTCTCTAGCTGTGGATCAGTGTGGTTGTGGATCAGTGTGGTTGTGGATCAGTCTCTGGTTGTGGATCAGTGTGGTTGTGGATCAGTCTCTGGTTGTGGATCAGTTTGGTTGTGGATCAGTCTGGTTGTGGATCAGTCTGAGGTTGCGGATCAGTCCCTGGTTGTGGATCAGTCTCTGAATGTGGATCAGGGTCTGGTTGTGGATCAGGGTCACTCATGAATCCTGCAGCTCACACACAGATCGATACTCAGGGCTAATCTAGGCTAGCATGTCAGTCCTACAGATCCATCGATCTCAGTGAGGCCTGGCTTCGTGTGTGCCTCCTTCTTTGGTTCCCGGTCCCCAGCGTCCTGGTCTGTGTGAGTCCAGGTCCGGGGGAGCGTCAAGGTCTGGGGGAGCTTGACTGACCCGGGTGTAGCTAAGCTAGCCAGAGTTAGCGGTCAGACAGTTCCTGTTAGCTCGCGTTAGCTCAGAGTTAGCCCCCGATAAAGTTACTGACTGTGAAGGGTCGATGTTAGAAATGACCCCAGATCAGCTGCCAGACTGGATCCAGACCGGATCCAGTCTGGATCCGGTCTGGATCCAGGCTGTGAATCCACAATAGACCAGAATCTTCTTTCTGCCTCTCGGTAAATCTGTTAGCATAGAGCTAGCAGGCTAGCAGTGCTGATGTTTGTGTTACACACACACACACACACACACACACACACAAACACCACACACACACATACACACACACAAATAAACATACGCACTCACGCACACACACACACACACACACACACACACATTCACACACACAGACACACAGACACATACACACTCTCTCTCTCAGGTATGTTTCGGGTCTGCTCACAGCAACACTGCCCACCTGCGCTGTTAGATACAACACCTGAGCTGAACCATGTTCGGTAAGTGGTCTCGCTTCGTACCTGTCAGGCGGATTTTGATGCTGGACCCGGTCCTCCGAGTCCCTGGATTCGACATCCTCCGGGAGAAACGGTCCCGGACTTCCCTCCGGAGTCTCAGAGTCTCGGTGTCACCGTGAAACGGAGCGCGAGGAGCTTCAGGTCGGAACCATGCGGTCCGGTTCGGTCCCCGTCCCGGTCTACAGAGGATTATTTTACCGCAAAGCGCCGCGCTCCTCTGGACCCGGACCCGCAACACCACACAACATTTTCAGGCAGGCTCAGGCACGTACTGACGTCAGGCACGTGCTGACGTCATGTCACCTTACGTGCGCGCGTTTGGAGAGCGTGAGCGTGCCCGTGAGAACCAGGTTCAGCTCATAGGTTCAGCTGTGTTCATGATATCTCCACATGAAGCCAAACACTCTCAGGTGATCATATTCTTTGTTTATTGGCAGGACAAGAGTTCTCTTCACTGTTGGGAGGAGCTGAAGCTGGGAGGAGCTGAAGCTTGGAGCAGCTGAAGTTGGGAGGAGCTGAAGCTTGGAGCAGCTGAAGCTTGGAGCAGTTGAAACTTGGAGCAGTTTAAGCTTGGAACAGTTGAAACTTGGAGCAGCTGAAGTTGGGAGGAGCTGAAGCTTGGAGGGGCTGAAGTTGGGAGGAGCTGAAGCTTGGAGCAGCTGAAGTTGGGAGGAGCTGAAGCTGGGAGCAGCTGATGTTGGGAGAAGTGGAAACTTGGAGAAGCTGAAGTTGGGAGCAGCTGAAGCTTGGAGCAGATTTGTTCAGGGCTGTTATTTATCTGCATTTGGTTTTACATCATTGAAAAAGGCTCATGTGCCTCTTTGACGACTTCAGCTTCCTTGTAAATCATATAAACGTCTGAGCCAGTTGACGGTGGGTTAGGGTTCTTTGGGATGCTTTCTTCTGTGCTGGCTCGGTGCTTAGTGTCCACAGGAGTCCTGTGATGCTCCCGGGACATGAAGTTCAATCAGGGCGCCTGAGAAGAACCGGTCGTTTTTACTTAGGGGAGAAAGAACTGGAATGTTTTCTAAGTTCTGTATATTGCCTTCACTTTTTCTCCAGACCTCATCACTTTGTTCACTTTGCACCGTTACATAAATTCAGAATGTGTAGCAAAACTCTTTTGAAATCTGTTCACTGATATCCTCTTCTTTGTGTCTTTCTATTTCCACAAAGGCTCACCTGCCTCACCTGTCAGTGTAAAGGAGGCAAAGTCAATCTGAGCCAGTATCTGAGGTGGCAAAGAGGCGCATCTGCAAGGACGGGTAAAGTTAGGGAGAATAATTAGTCTGCTTGTGTTCACGCAGCCCACGGAGGCTTTACATAGGCTGTACGTGAATCAGCTGCGTCACAACGCTGCAAAATCTCATCTCAAGGCTGTTAACTCTTACAGAGCATAACACGCCCATGAGCCAAGGCCCGCAACAATCCCAGACGATATGAAAGTCTTGTAAACAAAGGCCTTTAACAGGAATCCCCCGGTTTCCTCTGACCACTAAAGTTCTGGTGAGTGAGACATTAGTCCTCATTTTAATGGAGCAGCTGAAAGTGACTCTGAAGTGCTTCTTCCTGGAACGCTCTGTATGCCAGAAAACAGCAACTGTGAAGAAGGCTTCTCTCTGGTTGTTCCAGCTGTGACGCTCACACAGCCTTAAAAATCAGCAGTTTCCCCAAAACTTCTGTGAAGTGCTTCTGGTCTGGTGGTTTTGGCGCCCCCCTGTGGACCCCTTCTTCTCTCTCAGTCACTGGCTGAGTCTCTGTGTGTGTCAGTCTCTTCACTTCTGTGGCTCATATTGAAGCTTCAGTCCTCACAGGAGCTCTGATGACTACAGGTGCAACAAGAAACAAAAGGCCCCTCTCTCATACATCAACATGGACTTTATTTTCAGATGAACGTTTCACATTTTGTACAAAATCATTAGAAAATGTCTGACACTCCAAAACCCCCACGACTAATCCTTGTTTAGTGGCTTCAGACATCCAGGATTATTAAGGAGCATCCTGGACCGGTCCATCAGCCGGAGCTGATCCACATCAATCCACGGTTCACTCCGCGGCCTGACCCACACACACCATCGCTGAGAGTCAGTCACCTCCCTGATGTTTGGACTAACCAACACCACCATGCATGAGTTCTTACACACGACACATCATTGGTTATGTTTGATTACCAAGTTTTAAAAAGATCATTAATATCAGTGTTTAAAATCAACCAATGACTGCAGGCCGGGGGCGGGGCCGGGTTCACTGAGCCTCAGTTTGGAACAAGAGAGGGACAAATGGAGGCTAATTATGCAGTGTTTGCTAATGTACATGCCCAGCACACACACACACACACACGCACACACACACATACTTTAATCTGTGAACATGTCTGCCTCATGCCAAAGCTTCAAATGTAGGAGGGATAAAGTTAAGCCAGATGACCCAAAACACAGTGTGTGTTCGTGTTTGTGTGTGTGTGTGTGTGTGTGTGTGTGTGTGTGAGAGAGATGACAGGGTCAGAAAAGATACTAAACACCCTCAGTTAAGATCCAACAGCTGAAGAAGGTTTTATTGACGCAGAAAGATCCTCCTCTCAGAAACCCTGATGCGGGGCGGCGAGGCACTTACACATCACTTTCATTTTACACAGTGCTTGCGTCAGTGTGTGTGTGTGTCTTCAGGGGAGACACAGCTACATTTTTTTTTTTGATCAAATGTCCAACACACACACTCACAGATACTTGTTTTCACATTGAAGCATGTTTTTAGCGGTTGGCACATGTACATGCAAAGCGTCAGCTCGGCCTGCGAGGCGAAACTGAGGGAGGAGAGGGAGGAAAAGATGTGAACAGACAAACGCACAGAGAGACTCACAGACAGGCTCATGAACACACAGAGCGTTTAAAAACACGCCGTCTCGGATCCTGTCCCCGCCCCCTCCTGTCACATGTTCATAGCAGCACCAGAGGAGCCCTCTGATTGGTGGGTACGGCCGTCCGTTAAGTCAGTCAGTTTCAAGGATGAGTGGCGGTTGCTCGTTCTCCTCATCTAAGCGCAAATCGTTAAGGTCGTCTTCTAGCCCCGCCCCTCCTACGGCGCCCTGTTCTTCGCAGTAACCTAGGTAAGAAGAGTCAAGAGATCAAACAGTGAAACAAACAACTTTTACAAAGTCAACGGTGATGAGAGGACAGATTCTTTCCTGTCCGACGTCACTGCAGCGTCATGGCAAACACTCGCTCCTGAGAGAGAGGAACAAACACGTCACAGGTGAGCGTCTCCTTACCTTTGGAGACCACAGCACTGTAGGTCTGAGCCACGAGTGGGCGATCATGTGACCCCTGCTCAAGGATCTCATTGGGTGCTTCGGCACTGCCGTCTAACCTGAGATCAACAACAGAGAGCGTCAGGCGGCAGCTGCACAGCATGCACACATCGGTCCCACTCATGATCAACCTGGATAGGTGTGTGTTACCTGTGCTGCTTCATGAGTGTGCACTCCCCTCCCTCCTGGGGATCCAGGTTGTACAGGTACAGGTAACCATCAGCTGCTGCCACCAGCAACCGGGGGATCTTCTGGATCCTGAAACCACAAAGATCACATCTGAAAATCTGTTCCTCTCAAAACCACACGCACACACACACACTTTTCATAGTTACTTCCATATTTTACATCTAAATCAGGTCCCTGATTAAGTGTGAGTGTGTGTGTGTGTGTGTGTGTGTGTGTGTGTGTGTGTGTGTGTGTGTGTGTGTGTGTGTGTGTGTGTGTGTACTCACACAGCTAAGGCGCAGATGTTCTTGTGTCCACAGAACGGCAGGCGGACGGTGGCGAAGGCTCGTCCCTGCGTGAACATCTCGGTGACCTGTGAGGGCAGGTAGGTGGTGGAGGCCATCAGGACCTTCCCCAGGTACCCCCCCCACGTGGTGGGCTCCTCCGCTGGCCTGCACACCAACACAGATGTTAGAGGCCGGCGTGTCTCAGCGTCTTTCATGCCGACACACGAGGACACAAAAGGTACCTACACATATTTCTCCTTCTGAGTCTCTAACTTGAAGATGTGGACAGTCTCTGTGTTGCTAGAGGCCGACAGGTACAGTCCTTCCATACTGAACGCCAGTGAGCAGATGCTGACACACCTGGAGTCAGAAACACACAGAGGCAACAGAGAGTCATGGAGGTCCATTCAGGGCTCAGGGATCACGCCTCTGTATTCTGCCTCCTCCTGATGTGCTCTAAAGATACAGAGAACTAACTCCACGTCTCAGTTGTTCCTCTGAGCGCCTGATAAATATACATTCTGCTGTTTCACCCTGACCCCAAAGTCCTCACAGAAATAAAGCTGATTCTTCTTTAATGGCTAAAACTGTAGTCCATGAATCATCAGAGAACCTACCTCTTGACTCCTCTTCGAAACTCAAAGAGCTTCTGTCCCTCTGGGATGGAGAAGACACGAATGACTGTGCCCTGAGAGGAAGTGAGAGACACACATAGGAGAACGGCACTCAAGAGGGAACACATCGACAGAAACACCAAAAGACGCCACAGAGACCAAAGAACCATGCACAGAGCGTCTCTACCTTCTCTGAGGCCGTGGCCAGTTTAGTTCCACTGGCATCGAACGCCAGAGCCGCTAACGGGCTGTCGTGTGCTGGAATCATGTTCGCCGCTCGCTGGGGAAACAAATGCAGATGAGTTAAAGACAAACCGCTTCACGAAGCTGCAGCTGATTCAATGAAACAGAGACAGGAGCCAATATTTACTTTTCATTTTAGCTTCTGTATAAAACTTCCTGAACAGGACAACATCTGTACTGGTGTAAAAACATCTGTACTGGTGTACAAACATCTGTACTGGTGTACAAACATCTGTACTGGTGTACAAACATCTGTACTGGTGTACAAACATCTGTACTGGTGTAATAACAGAACATCTGTACCGGTGTAAAAACATCTGTACCGGTGTAAAAACATCTGTACCGGTGTACAAACATCTGTACCGGTGTAAAAACATCTGTACTGGTGTAATAACAGAGAACATCTGTACTGGTGTAAAAACATCTGTACCGGGGTACAAACATCTGTACAGGTGTAATAACATCTGTACTAGTGTAAAAACATCTGTACAGGTGTATTAACAGAGAACATCTGTACTGGTGTAAAAACATCTATAGGTGTAAAAGCAGAGAATATCTGTACTGGTGTAAAAACATCTGAAGGTTCAAAAGCAGAGAACATCTGTACTGGTGTAAAAACATCTGTGCTGGTGTAAAAACATCTGTAGGTTTAAAAGCAAAGAACATCTGTACTGGTGTAAAAGCAGAGAACAGCTGTACTGGTGTAAAAGCAGAGAACAGCTGTACTGGTGTAAAAGCAGAGAACAGCTGTACTGGTGTAAAAGCAGAGAACAGCTGTACTGGTGTAAAGGCAGAGAACAGCTGTACTGGTGTAAAGGCAGCTGTACTGGTGTAAAGGTAGAGAACAGCTGTACTGGTGTAAAGGCAGCTGTACTGGTGTAAAGGCAGAGAACAGCTGTACTGGTGTAAAGGCAGCTGTACTGGTGTAAAAACTTCTATAGGTGTAAAAGCAGAGAACATCTGTACTGGTGTAAAAACATCTGTGCTGGTGTAAAAACATCTGTAGGTTTATAAAGCAAAGAACATCTGTGCTGGTCTAAAAGCAGAGAACAGCTGTACTGGTGTAAAAGCAGCTGTACTGGTGTAAAAGCAGAGAACAGCTGTACTGGTGTAAAGGCAGCTGTACTGGTGTAAAAGCAGAGAACATCTGTACTGGTGTAAAAACATCTGTAGGTTTAAAAGCAAAGAACATCTGTACTGGTGTAAAAGCAGAGAACAGCTGTACTGGTGTAAAAGCAGCTGTACTGGTGTAAAGGTAGAGAACAGCTGTACTGGTGTAAAAGCAGCTGTACTGGTGTAAAAGCAGCTGTACTGGTGTAAAAGCAGCTGTACTGGTGTAAAGGCAGAGAACAGCTGTACTGGTGTAAAAGCAGAGAACATCTGTACTGGTGTAAAGGTAGAGAACATCTGTACTGGTGTAAAGGTAGAGAACATCTGTACTGGTGTAAAAGCAGAGAACAGCTGTACTGGTGTAAAAGCAGCTGTACTGGTGTAAAAGCAGAGAACAGCTGTACTGGTGTAAAAGCAGAGAACATCTGTACTGGTGTAAAGGCAGAGAACAGCTGTACTGGTGTAAAAGCAGAGAACATCTGTACTGGTGTAAAGGTAGAGAACATCTGTACTGGTGTAAAGGTAGAGAACATCTGTACTGGTGTAAAGGTAGAGAACATCTGTACTGGTGTAAAGGTAGAGAACATCTGTACTGGTGTAAAAGCAGCTGTACTGGTATCATAGACTTTGTGAAGGACTTTCTAAGAGAAAGGTCAGAGGGCTTTGATTACCAGGTTGACTGTGTCAAACACTTGAACCTCTCCTATCGTGGTGCTGCCAGGGTAGGCCAGATAACAGTTGTCGTTGCTGATAGAAAGGGCACACAGTCCTGAAACCACAGACACAAACAGAGTTTAATCAGAGTCTTCTGTTTGTCAGAGGACGATTAGAACTGACAGAAAGACTTCTTCAGTGTGAGACTGTGATAAGGATGAGCTCTGGGTGTTCAGAGCATGTATGAAACTACCTCACTGCCCTCACTCAGATTACTGTGACAGTTTCAGCCTCCAGAAAAATCACAAAACCCCTGAACTCTTCCCCGCTACGTTTTATTTACCTCCTCTTCTGTCACACACCTCACTGTGGGCAGACTCACCTGAAGGGTTGGGTGGAGTTTCTCTGATGGTGTGCAGCACTTTCATGTCACGGATGTTGTGTATGTACAGAGACTCCTCCAGGCAGACGATCAACCGCTGACAAAACACCAAAACACACCAGAGTCAGAGTGACAGCAGAGAGACTGTCCTGAGTCTGACACACAGCTCTGAGTGGAGCTGCTTCATCACATACATATGTATTTATACATGTAGTCTCTCTGAAGTTGTTAGGAGAGGCTTTATATCAATGCCTGCTCTCATGGTGGATTCTAATATTAGTTATAAAACTCATTTGTACAAACAGGAATAAGAAAAGCGTCACACTGAGAAGCTTGACTCATCTGATTCTAAATGTGGACACACGTGAAGATGTGTGTGACGGGCAGCGCGAGGCCGTCAGATACCTGTCTGTTGAGTTTGACGGCCAGGATGGTGTTGGAGTACGAGTAGTTACAGATCTCGGTTCCCTTCTTGAAGTGACAGACTTTGAGCTTCCTCGGGGCCTTCAGGCTGACGATGGCAACCAGACTGCTGGAGAACAGACGCTCCACGATACACACATCCTCTGTGTCCGCTGCACAAACACACACACAAACACACACACACAGAACACTTGTATTATTACTCTGAGTTTTTCAGGAGAGTTCCAAACTTCAGGTCAGTGGCTAATGTGTGACGGGTCTCCAACAGAGAGGAGCAGGAGGAGAAAAAGAAGAAGAAGAAGAAGCAGAAGAAGAAGAAGAAGAAGAAGTAGAAGAAGAAGAAGAAGAAGCAGAAGAAGAAGAAGAAGAAGAAGAAGAAGAAGAAGAAGAAGAAGTAGAAGAAGAAGAAGAAGTAGAAGAAGAAGAAGAACTTACGAGAAATGTGAAAACACACTAAGAGCTGAGAGAAAGACTTCCAACAAACTGAAGATAACAGACATGAACACCACAGGTGCTGCTTTAAATTTCAGCCTCTTTTACCAATGATGACAGAAGAACACTGATTTAATGTCTTCAGTCTTTAATGTGATGAATCACCAGAGATGTACCTGAGTGATGACACTGACCTCAGAGTGTCATCACATCAAAGTGTTCACATTAAAGAACAGTCACTTACTACATTCATAGATCTGCTCCAGTTTGTCCACCGACGACAGAGAGAAGAACTTATATCCTGATTTGGTGCCGACAGCTAAAGACCTGAGAACAAGAAACACACACTCAATGTTTACATCAGCAATACATCTCTCTCTGTCACACACACACATACACACATAGTATTCGTGACGTCAGCCATCTGTTTCTGAAGCGTGTTTTGAAGCCAATTGTCGGTGGCAGCCATATTGCTGCTGTCGAGCGAGTGTGAGGTAAAGAGGCGGAGTTTGAGCCTCCTAGCCAACAGCTACAGTGTTCCCGCCTGTTATCAAGTCAGCTGTGCCTCTCATAAGAAAACTCAGAATCTCAATATATCTTTGAAATTGCCGCGTTAGAAAAAAAATTAAACTCCTTCAGATGATAAAAAATAGCAAATTAACTTCTGCTGCAGAGGATGGCGTCATGCTAACCATGGAGGATAGCGTCATGGTAGCCACGGAGGATAGCGTCATGCTAGCCACGGAGGATGGCGTTAGGCTAACCACGGAGGATGGCATGATGCTAGCCACGGAGGATGGCGTCATGCTAGCAACGGAGGATGGCGTGCTGCTAGCCACGGCGGATAGCGTGATGCTAGCCACAGAGGATGGCGCCATTATAGCCATGGAGGATGGCGTCATGTTAACCACGGAGGATAGTGTCATGCTAGCCACGGAAGAAAGCATCATGCTAGCCACGGAGGATGGCTGAATGTTAGCCACGGAGGATTGCGTGATGCTAGCCACAGAGGTCAGCGTCATGCTAGCTGGGGAGGATGGCGTGATGCTAGCCAGGGAGGATAGCCTGATGTTAGCCACAGAAGACAGCACGATGCTAGCCAGGGAGGATAGCGTCATGATAGCCACTGAGGATAGCATGACGCTAGCTACGGAGGATAGCATCATGCTAGCCACGGAGGATAGCGTGACGCTAGCCTTGGAGTGTAGCATCATGCTAGCCACGGAGGATAGCATGATTCTAGCCACGGAGTATAGCATCATGCTAGCCACGGAGGATAGCATGATTCTAGCCACGGAGTATAGCATGATTCTAGCCACGGAGGATACCATCATGCTAGCCACGGAGTATAGCATCATGCTAGCCACGGAGTATAGCATTATGCTAGCCACGGAGCATAGCATCATGCTAGCCACGGAGGATAACATGTTGCTAGCCACATAGGATAGCATCATGCTAGCCACGGAGGATAGCATGTTGCTAGCCACACAGGATAGCATGTTGCTAGCCACATAGGATAGCATCATGCTAGCCACATAGGATAGCATCATGCTAGCCACATAGGATAGCATCATGCTAGCCACGGAGGCTAGCATCATGCTAGCCACATAGGATAGCATCATGCTAGCCACGGAGGATAGCATCATGCTAGCCACGGAGGATAGCATCATGCTAGCCACGGATAATAGCATGTTAAAGAGCTCGTTACGATGTTTGTGTCCTGATGACAGTTTCTGATGTTGAAATCAGATCCTTGTGATGTCATGGAGACACCTGTCACTCAGACAGGCCTCTGCTACGCTAGCTAGTACCGGGGCCCCGCTCCCCGGCCTCCCTCCCCGGCCTCGCGTAGCGAAGGCCCCCCCCGCTCCCTGGCCTCCCTCCCCGGCCTCCTTCACCGCAGACTCGGCCTACGTGTTGTCCTGGTTGAAGTTGGCGAAGAGGAGCTGGCTCCCGCCCGCATCCCCGCTGAGATGGCCAGGTTCATGGGTTCGGTTCCATGGACCGGTACAGCTCCGGTGGAGGGTTCTGATGTGTTGGGGGGCAGACCTGCGGACTTGGTTCACGGAGCCATGTCTTTCTCCGGCCTGTAGGGATTGTTGTTGTTTTTCATAGGGCTGCTGTTCCCCCCCACTGCGCATGCACCAAGGACGTAGCGTGTGATGCGTTTAAAGACCTGAAGAAAATGTTGGACAGAGCAGAACGTTTTGATTTGAAATGTAT
>NW_023260062.1:17038-32038 GCF_009762535.1 Notolabrus celidotus
CAGCTGAAGCTTGGAGCAGTAAGTGGCAGCTGAACTTGGAGCAGTTTAAGCTTGGAACAGTTGAAACTTGGAGCAGCTGAAGTTGGGAGGAGCTGAAGCTTGGAGCAGCTGAAGTTGGGAGGAGCTGAAGCTTGGAGCAGCTGAAGTTGGGAGGAGCTGAAGCTTGGAGCAGCTGAAGTTGGGAGGAGCTGAAGCTGGGAGCAGCTGATGTTGGGAGAAGTGGAAACTTGGAGAAGCTGAAGTTGGGAAGAGCTGAAGCTTGGAGCAGCTGAAGTTGGGAGGAGCTGAAGCTTGGAGAAGCTGAAGTTGGGAGCAGCTGAAGCTTGGAGCAGATTTGTTCAGGGCTGTTATTTATCTGCATTTGGTTTTACATCATTGAAAAAGGCTCATGTGCCTCTTTGTCAACTTCAGCTTCCTTGTAAATCATATAAACGTCTGAGCCAGTTGACGGTGGGTTAGGGTTCTTTGGGATGCTTTCTTCTGTGCTGGCTCTGTGCTTGGTGTCCACAGGAGTGCTGTGATGCTCCCGGGACATGAAGTTCAATCAGGGCGCCTGAGAAGAACCGGTCGTTTTTACTTAGGGGAGAAAGAACTGGAATGTTTTCTAAGTTCTGTATATTGCTTTCACTTTTTCTCCAGACCTCATCACTTTGTTCACTTTCCACTGTTACATAAATTCAGAATGTGTAGCAAAATACTTTTGAAATCTGTTCACTGATATCCTCTTCTTTGTGTTTTTCTATTTCCACAAAGGCTCACCTGCCTCACCTGTCAGTGTAAAGGAGGCAAAGTCAATCTGAGCCAGTATCTGAGGTGGCATGGAGGCGCATCTGCAAGGACGGGTAAAGTTAGGGAGAATACTTAGTCTGCTTGTGTTCATGCAGCCCACGGAGGCTTTACATAGGCTGTACGTGAATCAGCTGCGTCACAATGCTGCAAAATCTCATCTCAAGGCCGTTAACTCTTACAGAGCATAACACGCCCATGAGCCAAGGCCTGCAACAACCCCAAACGATATGAAAGTCTTGTAAACAAAGGCCTTTAACAGGAATCCCCCGGTTTCCTCTGACCACTAAAGTTCTGGTGAGTGAGACATTAGTCCTCATTTTAATGGAGCAGCTGAAAGTGACTCTGAAGTGCTTCTTCCTGGAACGCTCTGTATGCCAGAAAACAGCAACTGTGAAGAAGGCTTCTCTCTGGTTGTTCCAGCTGTGACGCTCACACAGCCTTAAAAATCAGCAGTTTCCCCAAAACTTCTGTGAAGTGCTTCTGGTCTGGTCTGTTGGTTTTGGCGCCCCCCTGTGGACCCCTTCTTCTCTCTCAGTCACTGGCTGAGTCTCTGTGTGTGTCAGTCTCTTCACTTCTGTGGCTCATATTGAAGCTTCAGTTTAGCTTCAGTCCTCACAGGAGCTCTGATGACTACAGGTGCAACAAGAAACAAAAGGCCCCTCTCTCATACATCAACATGGACTTTATTTTCAGATGAACGTTTCACATTTTGTACAAAATCATTAGAAAATGTCTGACACTCCAAAACCCCCACGGCTAATCCTTGTTTAGTGGCTTCAGACATCCAGGATTATTAAGGAGCATCCTGGGCCGGTCCATCAGCCGGAGCTGATCCACATCAATCCACGGTTCACTCCACGGCCTGACCCACACACACCATCGCTGAGAGTCAGTCACCTCCCTGATGTTTGGACTAACCAACACCACCATGCATGAGTTCTTACACACGACACATCATTGGTTATGTTTGATTACCAAGTTTTAAAAAGATCATTAATATCAGTGTTTAAAATCAACCAATGACTGCAGGCCGGGGGCGGGGCCGGGTTCACTGAGCCTCAGTTTGGAACAAGAGAGGGACAAATGGAGGCTAATTATGCAGTGTTTGCTAATGTACATGCCCAGCACACACACACACACACACACACGCACACACACACATACTTTAATCTGTGAACATGTCTGCCTCATGCCAAAGCTTCAAATGTAGGAGGGATAAAGTTAAGCCAGATGACCCAAAACACAGTGTGTGTTCGTGTTTGTGTGTGTGTGTGTGTGTTTGTGTGTGTGTGAGAGAGATGACAGGGTCAGAAAAGATACTAAACACCCTCAGTTAAGATCCAACAGCCGAAGAAGGTTTTATTGACGCAGAAAGATCCTCCTCTCAGAAACCCTGATGCGGGGCGGCGAGGCACTTACACATCACTTTCATTTTACACAGTGCTTGCGTCAGTGTGTGTGTGTGTCTTCAGGGGAGACACAGCTACATTTTTTTTTTTGATCAAATGTCCAACACACACACTCACAGATACTTGTTTTCACATTGAAGCATGTTTTTAGCGGTTGGCACATGTACATGCAAAGCGTCAGCTCGGCCTGCGAGGCGAAACTGAGGGAGGAGAGGGAGGAAAAGATGTGAACAGACAAACGCACAGAGAGACTCACAGACAGGCTCATGAACACACAGAGCGTTTAAAAACACGCCATCTCGGATCCTGTCCCCGCCCCCTCCTGTCACATGTTCATAGCAGCACCAGAGGAGCCCTCTGATTGGTGGGTACGGCCGTCCGTTAAGTCAGTCAGTTTCAAGGATGAGTGGCGGTTGCTCGTTCTCCTCATCTAAGCGCAAATCGTTAAGGTCGTCTTCTAGCCCCGCCCCTCCTACGGCGCCCTGTTCTTCGCAGTAACCTAGGTAAGAAGAGTCAAGAGATCAAACAGTGAAACAAACAACTTTTACAAAGTCAACGGTGATGAGAGGACAGATTCTTTCCTGTCCGACGTCACTGCAGCGTCATGGCAAACACTCGCTCCTGAGAGAGAGGAACAAACACGTCACAGGTGAGCGTCTCCTTACCTTTGGAGACCACAGCACTGTAGGTCTGAGCCACGAGTGGGCGATCATGTGACCCCTGCTCAAGGATCTCATTGGGTGCTTCGGCACTGCCGTCTAACCTGAGATCAACAACAGAGAGCGTCAGGCGGCAGCTGCACAGCATGCACACATCGGTCCCACTCATGATCAACCTGGATAGGTGTGTGTTACCTGTGCTGCTTCATGAGTGTGCACTCCCCTCCCTCCTGGGGATCCAGGTTGTACAGGTACAGGTAACCATCTGCTGCTGCCACCAGCAACCGGGGGATCTTCTGGATCCTGAAACCACAAAGATCACATCTGAAAATCTGTTCCTCTCAAAACCACACGCACACACTTTTCATAGTTACTTCCATATTTTACATCTAAATCAGGTCCCTGATTAAGTGTGAGTGTGTGTGTGTGTGTGTATGTGTGTGTGTGTATGTGTGTGTACTCACACAGCTAAGGCGCAGATGTTCTTGTGTCCACAGAACGGCAGGCGGACGGTGGCGAAGGCTCGTCCCTGCGTGAACATCTCGGTGACCTGTGAGGGCAGGTAGGTGGTGGAGGCCATCAGGACCTTCCCCAGGTACCCCCCCCACGTGGTGGGCTCCTCCGCTGGCCTGCACACCAACACAGATGTTAGAGGCCGGCGTGTCTCAGCGTCTTTCATGCCGACACACGAGGACACAAAAGGTACCTACACATATTTCTCCTTCTGAGTCTCTAACTTGAAGATGTGGACCGTCTCTGTGTTGCTGGAGGCCGACAGGTACAGTCCTTCCATACTGAACGCCAGTGAGCAGATGCTGACACACCTGGAGTCAGAAACACACAGAGGCAACAGAGAGTCATGGAGGTCCATTCAGGGCTCAGGGATCACGCCTCTGTATTCTGCCTCCTCCTGATGTGCTCTAAAGATACAGAGAACTAACTCCACGTCTCAGTTGTTCCTCTGAGCGCCTGATAAATATACATTCTGCTGTTTCACCCTGACCCCAAAGTCCTCACAGAAATAAAGCTGATTCTTCTTTAATGGCTAAAACTGTAGTCCATGAATCATCAGAGAACCTACCTCTTGACTCCTCTTCGAAACTCAAAGAGCTTCTGTCCCTCTGGGATGGAGAAGACACGAATGACTGTGCCCTGAGAGGAAGTGAGAGACACACATAGGAGAACGGCACTCAAGAGGGAACACATCAACAGAAACACCAAAAGACGCCACAGAGACCAAAGAACCATGCACAGAGCGTCTCTACCTTCTCTGAGGCCGTGGCCAGTTTGGTTCCGCTGGCATCGAACGCCAGAGCCGCTAACGGGCTGTCGTGTGCTGGAATCATGTTCGCCGCTCGCTGGGGAAACAAATGCAGATGAGTTAGAGACAAACCACATCACGAAGCTGCAGCTGATTCAATGAAACAGAGACAGGAGCCAATATTTACTTTTCATTTTTAGCTTCTGTATAAAACTTCCTGAACAGGACAACATCTGTACTGGTGTAAAAACATCTGTACTGGTGTACAAACATCTGTACTGGTGTAATAACAGAGAACATCTGTACCGGTGTACAAACATCTGTACTGGTGTAATAACATCTGTACCGGTGTACAAACATCTGTACTGGTGTAAAAACATCTGTACTGGTGTACAAACATCTGTACTGGTGTAAAAACAGAGAACATCTGTACTGGTGTAATAACAGAGAACATCTGTACCGGTGTAAAAACATCTGTACTGGTGTAATAACAGAGAACATCTGTACTGGTGTAAAAACAGCTGTACCGATGTAAAAACATCTGTACCGGTGTAAAAACATCTGTACTGGTGTAAAAACATCTGAAGGTTTAAAAGCAGAGAACAGCTGTACTGGTGTAAAAGCAGCTGTACTGGTGTAAAGGCACAGAACAGCTGTACTGGTGTAAAGGCACAGAACAGCTGTACTGGTGTAAAAGCAGAACATCTGTACTGGTGTAAAAACATCTGTGCTGGTGTAAAACATCTGTAGATTTAAAAGCAAAGAACATCTGTACTGGTGTAAAAGCAGAGAACAGCTGTACTGGTGTAAAAGCAGCTGTACTGGTGTAAAGGTATAGAACATCTGTACTGGTGTAAAGCAGAGAACATCTGTACTGGTGTAAAGGTAGAGAACAGCTGTACTGGTGTAAAGGTAGAGAACAGCTGTACTGGTGTAGAAGCATCTGTACTGGTGTAGAAGCAGCTGTACTGGTGTAAAAGCATCTGTACTGGTGTAGAAGCAGCTGTACTGGTGTAGAAGCAGCTGTACTGGTATCATAGACTTTGTGAAGGACTTTCTAAGAGAAAGGTCAGAGGGCTTTGATTACCAGGTTGACTGTGTCAAACACTTGAACCTCTCCTATCGTGGTGCTGCCAGGGTAGGCCAGATAACAGTTGTCGTTGCTGATAGAAAGGGCACACAGTCCTGAAACCACAGACACAAACAGAGTTTAATCAGAGTCTTCTGTTTGTCAGAGGACGATTAGAACTGACAGAAAGACTTCTTCAGTGCGAGACTGTGATAAGGACGAGCTCTGGGTGTTCAGAGCATGTATGAAACTACCTCACTGCCCTCACTCAGATTACTGTGACAGTTTCAGCCTCCAGAAAAATCACAAAACCCCTGAACTCTTCCCCGCTACGTTTTATTTACCTCCTCTTCTGTCACACACCTCACTGTGGGCAGACTCACCTGAAGGGTTGGGTGGAGTTTCTCTGATGGTGTGCAGCACTTTCATGTCACGGATGTTGTGTATGTACAGAGACTCCTCCAGGCAGACGATCAACCGCTGACAAAACACCAAAACACACCAGAGTCAGAGTGACAGCAGAGAGACACTGTCCTGAGTCTGACACACAGCTCTGAGTGGAGCTGCTTCATCACATACATATGTATTTATACATGTAGTCTCTCTGAAGTTGTTAGGAGAGGCTTTATATCAATGCCTGCTCTCATGGTGGATTCTAATATTAGTTATAAAACTCATTTGTACAGGAACAGGAATAAGAAAAGCGTCACACTGAGAAGCTTGACTCATCTGATTCTAAATGTGGACACACGTGAAGATGTGTGTGACGGGCAGCGCGAGGCTGTCAGATACCTGTCTGTTGAGTTTGACGGCCAGGATGGTGTTGGAGTACGAGTAGTTACAGATCTCGGTTCCCTTCTTGAAGTGACAGACTTTGAGCTTCCTCGGGGCCTTCAGGCTGACGATGGCAACCAGACTGCTGGAGAACAGACGCTCCACGATACACACATCCTCTGTGTCCGCTGCACACACACACAAACACACACACACAGAACACTTGTATTATTACTCTGAGTTTTTCAGGAGAGTTCCAAACTTCAGGTCAGTGGCTAATGTGTGACGGGTCTCCATCAGAGAGGAGCAGGAGGAGAAAAAGAAGAAGAAGAAGAAGAAGAAGCAGAAGAAGAAGAAGTAGAAGAAGAAGAAGAAGAAGTAGAAGAAGAAGAAGAACTTACGAGAAATGTGAAAACACACGAAGAGCTGAGAGAAAGACTTCCAACAAACTGAAGATAACAGACATGAACACCACAGGTGCTGCTTTAAATTTCAGCCTCTTTTACCAATGATGACAGAAGAACACTGATTTAATGTCTTCAGTCTTTAATGTGATGAATCACCAGAGATGTACCTGAGTGATGACACTGACCTCAGAGTGTCATCACATCAAAGTGTTCACATTAAAGAACAGTCACTTACTACATTCATAGATCTGCTCCAGTTTGTCCACCGACGACAGAGAGAAGAACTTATATCCTGATTTGGTGCCGACAGCTAAAGACCTGAGAACAAGAAACACACACTCAATGTTTACATCAGCAATACATCTCTCTCTGTCACACACACACATACACACATAGTATTCGTGACGTCAGCCATCTGTTTCTGAAGCGTGTTTTGAAGCCAATTGTCGGTGGCGGCCATATTGCTGCTGTAGAGCGAGTGTGAGGTAAAGAGGCGGGCTTTGAGCCTCCTAGCCAACAGCTACAGTGTTCCCGCCTGTTATCAAGTCAGCTGTGCCTCTCATAAGAAAACTCATAATCTCAATATATCTTTGAAATTGCCGCATTAGAAAAAAAATTAAACTCCTTCAGATGATAAAAAATAGCAAATTAACTTCTGCTGCAGAGGATGGCGTCATGCTAACCATGGAGGATAGCATCATGGTAGCCACGGAGGATAGCGTCATGCTAGCCACGGAGGATGGCGTTAGGCTAACCACGGAGGATGGCATGATGCTAGCCACGGAGGATGGCGTCATGCTAGCAACGGAGGATGGCGTGCTGCTAGCCACGGCGGATAGCGTGATGCTAGCCACAGAGGATGGCGCAATTATAGCCATGGAGGATGGCGTCATGTTAACCACGGAGGATAGTGTCATGCTAGCCACGGAGGATAGCATCATGCTAGCCACGGAGGATGGCTGAATGTTAGCCACGGAGGATTGCGTGATGCTAGCCACAGAGGTCAGCGTCATGCTAGCCGGGGAGGATGGCGTGATGCTAGCCAGGGAGGATAGCCTGATGTTAGCCACAGAAGACAGCACGATGCTAGCCAGGGAGGATAGCGTCATGATAGCCACTGAGGATAGCATGACGCTAGCCACGGAGGATAGCATAATGCTTGCCACGGAGGATAGCATGACGCTAGCCTTGGAGTGTAGCATCATGCTAGCCACGGAGGATAGCATGATTCTAGCCACGGAGTATAGCATGATTCTAGCCACGGAGGATACCATCATGCTAGCCACGGAGTATAGCATCATGCTAGCCACGGAGTATAGCATTATGCTAGCCACGGAGCATAGCATCATGCTAGCCACGGAGGATAGCATCATGCTATCCAAAGAGGATAGCATCATGCTAGCCACAGAGGATAGCATCATGCTAGCCACGGAGGATAGCATCATGCTAGCCACGGAGGATAGCATGTTGCTAGCCACATAGGATAGCATCATGCTAGCCACGGAGGATAGCATGTTGCTAGCCACATAGGATAGCATGTTGCTAGCCACATAGGATAGCATCATGCTAGCCACATAGGATAGCATCATGCTAGCCACATAGGATAGCATCATGCTAGCCACGGAGGATAGCATCATGCTAGCCACGGATGATAGCATGTTAAAGAGCTCGTTACGATGTTTGTGTCCTGATGACAGTTTCTGATGTTGAAATCAGATCCTTGTGATGTCACGGAGACACCTGTCACTCAGACAGGCCTCTGCTACGCTAGCTAGTACCGGGGCCCCGCTCCCCGGCCTCCCTCCCCGGCCTCGCGTAGCGAAGGCCCCCCCGCTCCCTGGCCTCCCTCCCCGGCCTCCTTCACCGCAGACTCGGCCTTACGTGTTGTCCTGGTTGAAGTTGGCGAAGAGGAGCTGGCTCCCGCCCGCATCCCCGCTGAGACTGGCCAGGTTCATGGGTTCGGTTCCATGGACCGGTACAGCTCCGGTGGAGGGTTCTGATGTGTTGGGGGGCAGACCTGCGGACTTGGTTCACGGAGCCATGTCTTTCTCCGGCCTGTAGGGATTGTTGTTGTTTTTCATAGGGCTGCTGTTCCCCCCCCACTGCGCATGCACCAAGGACGTAGCGTGTGATGCGTTTAAAGACCTGAGAAAATGTTGGACAGAGCAGAACGTTTTGATTTGAAATATATATAAATATAAATATATTTCAAACCTTTGAAAAATACACGCAAACAGACGAAAAGAATGAATCCATATTTACAATAAATGAAATCAAAATTAAAAACAGACTGTTACACCCTTTGATGACCTGTAAGGAGTTTCTAGCCCATTTTGGGGAGTAATGAAGCACCTCTAAATTGAATCCCAGCACCCCTAAAATTTGAGAGATTTTTTAAATTTTTTTTTTTTTACTTTATGTCCCTTTTTTTTTAACAAGTTAGAAAAGTTTCAAAACCATACAGTACTTGGTTTAAACGTAATATTTAAACAACAGAAATACAGCAGCTCCACCACGTTTTATATGTTATGCATTGCAAATGAAAGTCCAAAAAATAACTCCAATGTCAATTTTTGGTATATTGGTACTCACTATAGGGGGCTGGTTTACTCCAGAAACATACATACTGTTTATGTATATGTTGAGGAGCTGCTGGAGCGTAATGAGTTGTCTTTCCCCAGAATTTAGGGTTACCACATGTTTCTTTTATGATTCCAACCCATTTCTCTTCTGCTGTGGCTCAGCATTTAAATAACCTTTATCAGATTTGATGGTTTAGTCACAGACTTTCCCAAAAAGTTTTATACTTTTCTTTCACAAATGTGGGAATGTAATTGCATCAAAATGTACAAAACAGTGAAATGTGTCTTGCCAGCACCCCTAAACATCTGATGCTAGAATCCCACCTGTCACTAACTACCAATATTTTTTGTCATAGACAATATAAACCTGTCTAAATAAATACTATCTGTTATGTTAGTCACACTAAACATTAACCTGCCCAAACAAATACAATTTGTAATGATGGTTTTGATTTCAGTAAAATATCCAGCATGACTGTTGGTTGTATTTACTGTTTAATATTTTGCAGGAGAGAAACCACAAGCAAACAAGGCTTTCCTCCTGCAGACACTCAACTCTCCATAAAGTACTGCTGTCTGACTGCAACAGCGCCCCCCACAGGCAGCTCACGCAAGTAGCATTGGAAATGAATGGCTGACCAGACCGTTCCAAAGTTCCTCTCTCCTTCAAACTGCAGTTAAACATTAATTTCGTGTTTGTACAATGTTTTTCAAAGTGTCTCCTGTGGTACAAAACACCACGCAGCTCAAATACAAGCTCATGTTTACAAAGAGGGAATACATCTCAACCCTTAAAATCTGTTTTCAGGTCTCTGACATTCTCTTATTCATATTCTGGGCAAAAAAACTTTATTTTGATCCTGTTTGTGAACGTTTGGTGTCAATGCAAAAAATAAAAAAGTAAAAGAAAGTTTGTATTTTAAATTGCCAGCTAACACCATTTTCTTATCTGTTCAAATGCACATAATTCTGTTTTAAATTACTATTTGACTCATTAGAATCACATCTGTGAAATATTTACAGTATTAAAGGTGACATATTATGCTCTTTTTTTATCAAAATATATTAGTCTAAGAGGTCCCCAAAACATGTCTTTAAAGTTTATTGCTCATAAAAACACTTTGAAATCAGATTCTGGTCTGCCTGTAAACCCCTCTTTTTCAGCCCTGCTCAGAACAGGCTGTTTTCTGTGTCTGTGCCTTTAAATGAGAATGAGCTCTCTGACCACGCCCCCTCAGGAAGTGGATGTGGCCTCGGCTGTCCAGCACGTTGATCTAATGTTTACATGTTGGCTGCTCACAGACCCGCGTTACTTCAACCCTCTGAATCTGATCCTAGAATCTGATCCTGATGGAGAGGCGCCTGCAGCAGGACCTTTCTGAACCATTGGTCACAGATTTAGTGTTTCTTGTTGTTTTATTTGTCAGCATGTCGACGTGTGTCTTGGTACACAGCTACCAACATGTAGCTATGTGGCTATGCTAACTAGCGCTAGCACTTATCCATGATAAATAAAAATCATCCACTAGATCTTCAAATCTGCAGACGTGGGGAGTAAAACCGACCTTTGTGTTTATTAAGACAGCCTACAACTAGCATGCCTCCCTCCTAAGCTCCTTGTTAGCACACATGTGTGCAGGGAATGAAAAACGGAGGAGGGGTTGAGTTGTATTTTATACAGTCTATGGGCTGAACAAGCTCCGAGCTCTGACTTCCTGTTACAGACCGGATGGCGTTGTGACGTATGAAAAAAACTGAAAACTGAAGCGGCTGGTTTCAGCACACATTTACAGAAAGGTGGAGAAATCAGAACAGGGGCAGAATGGATTCTTTTACTTTTCAGGGGGTTTGTAGACAGGGACACATATTTCAGGTAGAGAACCATTAAAAAGTCCATTTTGCATGATATGTCACCTTTAAGTCAGATATGATGTATATTGCACTGCATGTCAAATAATAACATGCCTGCATCATAGTCTGTATAAAAAAAATGAATGTGACGCCACCCGTCTGTTCCTGAAGCCCTGTTTTGAAGCTGATTGTTGGCGGGTGCCATATTGGAAATGCTGAACTCAACCAAATCTCTGGGGAGCTAGTGTGACGTTAAGAGGCGGGCCTTTAGCCTCCTCGCTAACAGCTACAGTGTTCCTGCCTGTCAATCATGTCAGCCATGCCCTCATTTGAGACATTCATCAGGACCAAAACTTGTGTCATCTTGTTTTCTCGAGGGTCCCAAACAGACAATCACAAATAGAGAACAGTTCAATACAAGACTGTATATACAACAGAACACTACCACAGACAGCCGGACAGACAGCCAACTTAACAAACAACAACAACAATAACAAAAGGGTGCCGGTAAAACCTTAGAGTCACGCAGACGCTCTGCGTGATGTTGAGTAATGAATGTAGTGGCTGCAGAAGTGATGTCTGTAAAGGTGAGTGATCTGAGTGTGTAATTTAGGGTGTGAGTCATAGTTTCTATCAGTTTGTAGTTCAGGTGTAGGTCTGAACATGTCAGATACAAATTACCCTGACGACCTGAGAGCAAGACGGCACCGGGAAACCACTGACTGAGGCCGACGCTCATTACTTTGTCTCTGTTGGCACGAGTGACGCCAAAGAGGAGAAGGACCACAACAAGACACAGCTTCAGGCCCCATGAGGACGACAGACAGGCAGGCAGGCAGACAGGCAGACAGGCAGACAGACAGGCAGGCAGGCAGGCAGGCAGGCAGACAGACAGGCAGGCAGGCAGGCAGGCAGGCAGACAGGCAGGCAGGCAGGCAGACAGGCAGACAGACAGGCAGACAGACAGGCAGACAGACAGGCAGGCAGGCAGACAGACAGACAGACAGTCAGGCAGGCAGACAGACAGACAGGCAGACAGACAGGCAGACAGACAGGCAGGCAGGCAGACAGGCAGACAGACAGGCAGACAGACAGGCAGGCAGGCAGGCAGGCAGGCAGACAGGCAGGCAGACAGACAGGCAGACAGACAGGCAGGCAGGCAGGCAGGCAGGCAGGCAGACAGACAGACAGGCAGACAGGCAAGCAGACAGACAGGCAGACAGACGGGCAGGCAGACAGGCAGACAGGCAGACAGACGGGCAGGCAGACAGACAGGCAGGCAGGCAGACAGACAGGCAGAAATATGTGGTAATATCACGGTATTGTTTTACTTTAATGAAGAACTTTAAATAGTTTTAAAATATGAATTAGTTTAGAGGACTTGAGTTGAATGAGTTGTTAATGAATCTGTGACTAGTTTATCTGTTTCTATGAGTTTATTTCCACCAATGAAAAAGAGACTTTAGTCTCAGTGGGTCCTTCCTAAATAAAGGATTCCTGAACAAAAAAGAAAAATAGTTTTACAGTTTTGCCTCTGCAGACCTCTAGAGACCTCTTCAGACCTCTTCAGACATCTACAAACCTCTTCAGACCTCTTCAGACATCTACAAACCTCTTCAGACATCTACAAACCTCTACAAACCTCTGCAGACATCTACAAACCTCTTCAGACCTCTTCAGACCTTTACAGACCTCTACAGAGCTGAACAGACCTCTTCAGACCTCTACAAACCTCTACAGCCCTCTACAGACCTCTTCAGACCTCTAAAGACCTCCTAAGACCCCTACAAACCTCTGCAGACATCTACAAACCTCTACAAACCTCTGCAGACCTCTACAAACCTCTTCAGACCTCTTCAGGCCTCTTCAGACCTCTTCAGATCTCGACAAAACTCTTCAGACCTCTACAAACCTCTACAGCCCTCTACAGACCCCTTCAGACCTCTACAAACCCCAACAGACCTCTACAGACATCTACAGACCTCTACAAACCTCTTCAGACTTATACAGACCTCTTCAGACCTTTACAGACCTGTTCAGACCTCTACAGACCTCTTCAGACTTCTACAGACATCAACAGACCTCTTCAGACCTCTACAGACCCCTAAATACCTCTACAGACTTATACAGGTCTCTACAGACCTCTACAGACCCCTACAGAACTCTTCAGACCTCTACAAACCTCTACAGCCATCTGCAGACATTGACAGACTTCTACAGACCCCTACAGACCTCTTCAGACCTCTACAGACCCCTACAGAACTTTTCAGACCTCTACAGACCTCTAAAGACCTCTTCATACTTCTACGGACCTTTTCAGACCTCTACAGACCTCTACAGACATCTACAGACCTCTTCAGACCTTGTCAGAGCTGTACAGACCTCCACAGACCTCTACAGACATCTTCAGACCTCTACGGACCTCTACAGACATCTACAGACCTCTTCAGACCTCTTCAGACCTCTTCAGAGCTGTACAGACCTCTACAGATTTCTACAGACATCTACAGACCGCTTCAGACCTCTTCAGAGCTGTACACACCTCTACAAACCTATTCAGACCTCTACAGACCTCTACAGACCTCTACGGACGTCTACAGACCTCTGTGTTTTCACATCATCACCTCTGAGAGATCTCGTCTCATCAAATGTCCCAACACTGAGCTGCTGATATCATCACACAGGGAGAAGAGGGAGAGAGGGAGAGAGAGAGGGAGAGAGAGAGAGAGAGAGAGAGAGAGAGAGAGAGAGAGAGAGAAAGCGGAGGGGATGAGAAAGGGGAGAGAGAGAGACAGAGAGAGGGAGAGAGATAGAGAGAGAGGAGAGAGAGAGAGGAGAGAGAGAGAGAGGAGAGAGAGAGAGGAGAGAGAGAGAGGAGAGAGAGGAGAGAGAGGAGAGAGCGGAGGGGAGGAGAAAGAGGAGGATGGGAGGGGTTACAAACTCAGTCCCGCGGAACATCCTGTGAACACATCTGAGTCTGAGACCTGAACCCGGAGCGGTCTGTCCCCTCTCCGTGTCTCTGATGATGTCTCTGGTAGACTCTTTGGGGTAACTCTTCCAGGTGTTGGGTAGTTAAGTCTGCGGGTCGCGTTCCCCTGTCGGACGTATGTGTTCTTGTTTTGGACACGCGGCGCTGGGACGTCCGGAATGGAGACTCCGAAGGATCCGAAGGACCAACGCACGCGCTCAAAGCTGAACGGAGCAAACACGCACGAGATGGACTTCACGAGGACCAAACTCGGAAGGTGATCTGTTCTTTCTTTTCTTTCTTTCTTTTCTTTCTTTTCTTTCTTTTCTTTCTTTTCTTTCTGTTCCCCCTAAAGTTTTAAAACAAACAAATCCTGTTCATGCGCACTGACGAGCTGCACGACGACATGCACAGGGATGTTATGGATTAGTTTGTGTGTGTGTGTGTGTGTGTGTGAGTGTGTGTGTGTGTGTGTGTG
The DNA here is from genome assembly GCF_009762535.1 of Notolabrus celidotus. NCBI lineage: Eukaryota > Metazoa > Chordata > Actinopteri > Labriformes > Labridae > Notolabrus > Notolabrus celidotus. The sequence goes on from NW_023260062.1 coordinate 31,286, forward strand.
AGAGTGTGTGTGAGTTTGTGTGTGAGTGTGTGTGTCTGTGAGAGTGTGTGTGAGTTTGTGTGTGAGTGTATGTGTGTGTGTGTGAGAGAGAGTGTATGTTTGTGTGTGTGTGTGTGTGAGAGAGTGTGTGTGTGAGTGTGTGTACTTAGTGTGTGTGAGTGTGTGAGAGAGAGAGAGAGTGTGTTTGTGTGTGTGTGTGATTGTAAGTGTATGTGTGAGAGAGAGTGTGTGTGTGTTTGTGAGTGTGTGTGTGTTAGAGTGGGTGTGTGTGTGTTTGTGTGTGTGTGTGTGTGTGTGTGTGTGAGAGAGAGTGAGTGTGTGTGTGTTTGTGAGTGTGTGTGTGTGTGTGAGAGAGAGTGTGGGTGTGTGTTTATGTGTGTGTGTGTATGTATATATGTGTGCTTGTGTTGGAGGGGTGTCTTTCTGTGTGTCTGTGTGTGTGTTTGTGTGTGTGTTGGAGGGTTGTGTGTGTGTGAGTGTGTGTGTGTGTGTGTCTTTGTGTGTGTTGGAGGGCTGTGTGTGTGTGTGTGTTTGTGTGTGTGTAGGAGCCATAGAGAGAGAGAGGTTTGGAGGGTGTTGATCTTATGTCAGGTAGAACTGTTAGAATAGGGGAGACCAGGATTACCCGTCACAGAGATTTAAACATCACTTTGATGACGTCATGTAATTAATGTAAAACAGTTTGTCATTGTTTTTTAAATGTAAGCACCATCTCATCTTTGCAATAAAATCTTGAAAAGTTAAATTTGAATA